>NW_013668575.1:77900-104029 GCF_000517525.1 Limulus polyphemus
CAAAAAACAATCACCTAGAAGCTATTGATACAAACCAAAATACAGAAAGAAAAGTAATTTAAACATTAATAACATAACAGTATATGATAAAGCTTTTTGTTGACATGTATAATAATAAAGAAAACATCATAAAGAAAGGATAAAGTATACGTATAGACCACCACATCTTTGAGTGAAATGTCAAAAGAAATGGAAATGATCAGATCAATGGTAACAAGGGCCGAATTAATTCTATTATTTAGTGCTGGGTAACAACTTAAAATTCAAAGGTTTTCATTAACAGAGTTAGAAATCTCTTGTTCTGGAGTCAAGAATTTTAGTCTTCAAGAAGGAAAGAGCGGTGGTTGGTTCAGTAAGATTCAGGTGGATTATCTCAATTCCCATCCGTGTTTATTTTTGGGTTATGTGTAGTTTTACCAAACTAAGTAGCTTTTAAGTGTAATTATATATTACCTACAACTGCATGGGGATGGGTACTGTCTTTGGTTTTAACCAATTCAGTGCGGCTGGGACATTTATTTCCCACTGCACTGGGAAATACAAGTCTCGGTCACAGTGAAAAATTTAAACAAATTTGGAATTCTAAATGTTAACTTAACTACAGAACAGTGCAATTTGCAAATAATACAATATTTCCCAAATTTGGTGTTTTATTTTAAAACTGTTTGCCTATGAAGAGAGATAAGAGCTAGCAGATATTATGAGACAATACGCAACTTCTTGGCAGATTTTATATTTTTTGATTTTCATACAACAGAGTGAAAGAAATGAAGGGGATAACCACTATTTTTTAATACGTCAATTTTGAAAATTTCAAAGTGAAAACAAAATTAGTCAGAACAGATATATTCTGTTTAGGAGACTTTGAACAGGGTTAAATTTATAAAATGTATAAAACAGAAAATCTTTTCTTACAGTAAAGAGATTGTTTATTTTGTTTACTTGGATGTCTACTAAAGCTAAGTTACTGTTTTCTTCCATCTCGCATGTAAAGTTTATATGTGGATTTCAGAGTTTCTGAAAACTTCTTTGCGTGATCAGTGTTGACAAAATGTAGAAAAGCACCATCAGCATATCTTCTATATAATACAAGTTTGTGACAGATGTGGTATTTTTTCTGTCACCGACAATCATAATAGCAGAGAAAAATATCTGCAAGAGTCAGACTTGGGGGTGTTTTCACCCCCACCTTGTCTATCTGGTCATGAAGTTCACCGTTAAATATGAATTATTTCCAAGCTTTTGGTTGTATCAAATACTTCTTGGTCAACAGCCGATGTTTTTTTTAAGGTTTTAATCGATTCTGATGACAGAACTAGAAACAATTCCAAAAACATCCGTACTCAAGGTTGTTTTTTGGTATTGTTACGTCTCCGTTTGTTAATTAATTTTTCCGTAAATTCTTTCCAACTAAACTTTAGAGACACAAGTCCTTTCTTAAATAAAACTGGTTTATTCTTTCTGAATATAACTTTACAATACACTCAATTTCAACATTCACACTAAAACAAACGCTATAACAACGAACGTTAACTTCAACAATACTCTCTGACTGCAGATCAATTACTCACTACCTACACATTGTCCCGTCACGTTGTGGCCATCTTATATATATACACACCAGACTACCCCAATCTAGTAAATGCTAGGGCATTCACAAAGAAACAGGATATTTCTAGAAAACGTGGCGTGACACTAGTCACGTGACCTCGCTGACGCAACAGTATTATCAAATTTCTAACATTTATTACAAAACTTCATTTTCTGCTGATAACATTTTATTTATGAAACCCAATTAAAAACCTTCTATCCTTGAATAAGGGATTATTTTCATTTGTTAGTTTCTTGATGCAAGTCAAATTCATAAAGTGCTTAACCCCTTCGTAATTGTGGCTCATCCCACCAAGTAGACGGATACCAAGATATTTTTATGAATTCATTTAGTACTGTTTGTATAAACTGAATAGATTATCAATTTCATTGTTACCTGTAAATGAAAACACAAAGAATATTTTTTTTTTTTATCACTGATCAAAAAGTTACATTATATATATATCCAACCAATTTGAACTTATTTTATATCATTTAACATGGTAATTATCTTCAATTCCATTACTTTATCAGAAAGATTTATATTAGTTATAGCATTTTTTAAATAAAATATTTAGGATCAGGAATACTGCTAATATTTTCTTTTGTAAAAAAAACAACAACAACAAGATAAGAGAAAATTTGAAAACTCGGTCTTTAATAATACTTTCTTTATAATGACTTGAGTAACTTATCCATCTATTTTGAAACCTATAGTTTGAAGACAATATACAGACCATGCAAGATCATTTTGTCTTCAAGACTGTCTTTGCAAACCCACCCCCGGAGAAGCAAAAATTTAAACCAACTTTTCACGAAATTATAAGTTTTCCTCTTAAACTCCTGCCAATGCCAACTCATTTTATAAGCCAATCACACCATTAGAAGGATTAAACTGTAAATGAAGCCCAACCCGTCTTTCCTAACCTGAAAGTTGTTTTCTCTCGTTCTATCATCTTCATAATAGAGTGGAAAGAAATCATAGGCCTTTTTTCTACTGATCCCTTTAATATATCTTACATTTTTTTTTTCTGGCTTATGTCAACAAAATGAAAGAAAAATGCACTAATTGACATCTTCAGTAATCCAAGCTAGCCTAATCCATTTTTCATATGTAGCCAAAATAATTTCTTACACTTTCAAGGTTTGGTCAATAAAGCTTCACCCTTGAGTTTCTTATAATTTACATATAAATAATACAAATTTGCAAGTTAAAAACAGCTTGCATAAATTACTTAACCCGCTGTGCTGTAATCTTTCTTACAATTTCCTCATTGTCCTAGCTATCCTATCAATATTTGTTCCCAACTTCCCCTCACAACTAACCAAGTTTAGTTTAAACTATCTTTAAGGAACAGCTTTAGAGCTAAGATAACAGCCAGTCAGATATATCTGTGGGTTTTATATTTTTTGGGGAAATAAATAAGGGAGACCCAATTCTCCATCATAGACAAACAACAAAATTCACCCTTTATAAGTAGTTGGGTCCCAAGAACTCAAAAAATTTAAGTGCTGGTGCAAACATTGTAGGTTCTAGCACTAAACTTACCTCCTTCGAGTGCATTTCCAAGGACACCCATTTCAAGTCTTGCCAATTCCAAAAGAGCTTTTCCATAGAAGAAATATGCCTCTCCACATTCATTGGACGTTTCTCCATATTTCTCTGTATATAGTTTACAAGACTCTTGAAAGCTAGAAACAGCTGATGGATAGTCTTGGACAACAAGATGTCTTTTACCTTGAACAAGGTGGTTCACAGCTTCACTGGCAATATTTCTTTTGGAGACGAAGATTTATAAAACTTTATTAAAAAATAATTTCTCTTACATAAAAAGAACAAAAACAAAGAAATGTTTGGAGAATAGAAGATCTAAGGGTGGATTGATTCAGGTATTTCAAATTGTTTAGGGGCTTGGATTAGTTGTTTAGGTGAGATTTATTAATGGTGGAAGAATAAGATTGAAGGTGAATTCCCAAATATTAGAAGAACAAGATTAAAGTAAAAATATACAGATAGTAAATGACCATTTTGTTTTTCAAGTCTGTTCTTGCATAACCACTCTTGGAAAATAAGAATTTAAACCCACCTTTTAAGAAATTATCAATTGCCCTCTTAAAACACCTATATGGCAACTCGTTCCAAAAGCCAACTTATCACACACACACAAATCTTTATAGATTTTTGTATTTTAACATACCTTTTTTTGCAGCACCTCGTCAAGTGCTCCCTGAAAATCTAGATGAACCAAATCCACACCTTTAACAATATCTACATAAGCAGTAACCTCTTCAAAGAATTGTCAACAAAATTATCCCCTAGTGAAACTGTGCTGACTATTCAACAAAAATTTTAAACTCTGTTTAAATGACTTTGAAAAACATCCTTTACTGGACTTTCAAAAACTTTTTCCATCAATGATGTAAAATCAATAGGACTATAATTACTGGGAAAATCTTTATCAGCTACATTGAAAGGAGAAGTAACAGCAACCAAATATAATATTCAATAATTAAAAAAAATATAGCAATTAGCTTACATATCAAACCATTAACCTCCTTCAAAACCATTGTTGCAATATTATCTAACCCAGGAGCTTTATCATTTTTTGAATTTCCCAATTGTTTTTCTTAAGTTCAGTATTAACATGAACATCTGAGAACATCATTCATAAAAACAGAAGAGAAAATAAGAGTTAGTAACCTAGTTGTCTTAGTCTTCATTTATAATTCTTCAAATTCAAAAGTCCTAGTTCAATGGTAACAATTTTATTATCCTTAACATATTCAAAGAAATCTTTACTGTTAATTTTCACATTTTCAGCCAAACTCTTTTTACATATAACCTTTTTGATGTCCTAATGTCCTGTTTGACCTGCTTTTGATCTTTTATAATCAAAGTTCCCAATCATAGCAGTATTTTAATTTGTAATGTCCATCTTTAATTTTATCCCTTACTTACGTTTTTTGTGAACCAACCTGGTTTTTTACTTGCAGTTACCATTTAGACGACCTGATGAAAAATGAACGAGATTAATATTTCAGTTTTTAATGCGGTCATAATTATGGAGGATTTTTATTTTTGGCATGTAGTTTGGTAATCAAGAGAAAGATAAATTTTTAGCATGATTAAGATTTTACTTTTCACCAGTTTGTTAGGAAATCTACTAGAAATGACACTGTTTTAGATTTCTGTATTAGAAGGTAACAATAAATGTTGGAGATTGGGGAACATCTGGGTGCAAGTGATCACTGTTAAATAAGGCTTGATGTTTACTGCATATGGAGATCAAGAATAATAAGTCTGGTTACAAATTTGGAGAAAATACAAGTTACCTGTTGCAAATTGAGCAATTGAATTATATGGAAATATTGATGAAGTCTGGAAATTTATTTTAAAATCTTAAATATTCAAGATATGCACATTTTTTGCAGAAAAAGTAACAAATTCCAGCCTAAATTCTTCTCTTTATATCCACAAACAGAAACCCAAATAGATTCAATCTCCTTACTATTAGTATTATCTTCGTTTGATATCGGTAACTTAAGTAGAAAGCAAATTACATTTGACATATAAACTAACGAAGCTACTTCTCTTCCTCTTTTAGTACTTTATTAAATAACCTATAGTATAATCCTGTACTTCAATTAAAATAAATTTTAAGCATTTTAACTTGTTATTAATTAAGGGAAAATATATCGCAGAGTCACAATATCCATTACGTTTATATTTGTAAGTATTCTTTATTATAACTTATAAGTTTTAATTCAACTTAATAGAGTAAAAAGTACTCATTACGAGTCCACATTAAAACTAATTACATGAAGGTCGTAAAGATTTCACGATTTAATTAATAACTCCTATCCGAACTTTAGAAGCACATACCAAGTGTATTACTGTTAGTAATACTGTATACAAATAAGTTGTACGGTATATTATAATTATCACTAGGCTTAACAAAATTGTTAGTTCATTATAACTAAGTTTTATAATAATCTAGTCTTCTATACCTTTCTTCTTTTTTAGGAGAAGGCACAACGTTGGTTGTCATAATAAAATATTCTACAGTTAAACTATCTATGACTATGATAACAACTATAATTTGTACTTGTCGGCGAAGTTGCAATGACAAACTACGCTACTGCAGGTAATCTACTTCAAAGACAAATTCGCGCGTTTTTTAAAGTACATGACATTTTTTTCCCGCAAATTGACGTCATTAGGTTTAGAACAGTCTCAGATTTAAATATTTTAACTATTTTTTAAAGTCAAGGTGCGATAAAAAATTAGTAAAATATTTTATAAGTTAAAAAAATCAAAAATTGCTAAATTGTTAAAAGATAATACATTTTTGTGTCTTAAATGTAGAGGGCATTTTCTTTGCATGTTTTGTGCCATAATACCCTCGTGTTTGTCACGCTTCCGGGAAAATAGGTATTTAAAATATTTTTAATATATATCTTTCTAATTTAAAAGCAATCTCATTTTTCATCTGTGATTTCATATAGAAAATACATTTTGATGCATCATACAATGTTTCTTATTATGTTAATCTTCACAAGGTATCAAAATTGGAGATACTTTTATTGTTTGACAAGATTGTTAATCACTGACTTAGTTATTAACTACTGCAAGTTCAACTACTATTGTATTTCTACTCCAGTTGTACTTGTAAGTTGTAGTAGTACTAGTAACACAAAATGTTGTTCTGCTGGTACTAATTGAGTATTACTGCCAATTACAATTCATTTCATAAGATTATCACCCTGTAAGAAAATAAAACTCTTAACTCGACCTTAGGCTGTCTTTGTCAAACTAAGTAATTGTGTCCTCTCATGCTATTGGCCTTAGGACACAGCACAAAGAATTGGAGGCCTTTCGGTACTACTACTAGCTATGCTGATAGGTATATTATCCACCCTATTACTACAAGTAAAGCTACCTTTATCATGTTACTGTTAGACCCCTAGATAATATTGTAAAGTTAAATAATATCGCCTACTGACATTCTTTCATCAAGAGAAAATAAAATATTTATTTAAGATAACCCTTCCAATAATAGGGTAGGACTTTGTATAGATGTAACTCAGAGAAATTTTAATTAGGCAACTTCTGCTACTTAGTGTTTGTATTATTTTTAAAAATTGTTTAATGTTGATAAACACAATAAACTGAAATTATGTGAAAGACATGAAGTTATAAACAAGTAACATCTCCAAAATAAAAAAATAGGTTTGATCATAGTCTAGTTGAGAATATAATTAACTATTGAAAAATTTTCTTTTTTTCTTATAGAATTAAAAAAATACTCATTTTCCCATATGATGGTGTTTTCCAAACTGCATGGCATGCCTCCTGGGGGAACACATACTGGTGGCTGGGGGCACGACATTTTGGTGGGAGAGCCTAAAAATAATGACAGAAGAAACAGAAGGGTTGGAGATGATGATAACCTAACAAAACTATCACTTTTACTCACTCCTTACAAGAATCTTTTCATTTATAAAATATATAAAAACAGGTAAAAAATGTTTATTTTGCTGTTATCGTTTGCAAAAATTATTTTAATGTGAAGGGGGGAGTGCAAAGGAAACTTTGCTGAATTAAGGGTGCCACTATTTAAAGTTTGGAAAACTGCCATATGACATTTTTAACACAGTAAATTCTTTTGAAGGAAAAAAATTGGGTAATAGAAGCAAATATTTAATTGAGTTTTTACTGATAGGTATGAATGCTGAAAAGTTAAGCAAACTTCAAGCTCAAGTCCGGATAGGTGGAAAGGTAAACCATTTGAACCTTGTAACCTAATTCGTAATTAATTTTCAGTTCTTGTTCTGTTTGGAGAAAGAGTTTGATGTAGGATGATTTTATTGCATCTTTTGAAATATTCAGTGTATAGATAAAGCATTTAATCAACACTGTTTGTTATGTTGAAGGTGGTACTATTTATTTAGACAAGTTTTATTTACTAGATATTTTACCAAGGATTTTTTTATGGTATTGCATTTTTATATTTTCAACACCTCTCCCCTTCACATACGCAAAAGACAGCAGTTAATAACTGCTAAAAAGAAAATTAACGTTTACTGGTATTGAAATAAATTACTTTTCGTAGTTTCTGGTAATTATGGAAGTCTACATTTTTATATAGAATAATCCCACCAGACTGTCGAGATACTGATGGAAGTACTTTATGTAAAGTGATTTAATGGTTATAATGATTTTTCATGGTGAGTGATGACCAATATGACACATGAGTTTTTATGTACATGGGCTTGTGAAGTTAAATGTAGGACTTCCTGCATAGGCTTGTGATACAATATATATAGACAGGAAGTTTTTACGAGTAATGATCAAGATAACCCGAGTGTTTTTGATGTATGCTTTCTTTTTTTAGTACTTGAGTGTACTGTACATACATAACAGGTTTTTTGTAGTGTATAGAAATGGTTTTAGCAACTAATGATATTTTCCCAGGAATGAAATTACCTAAAAATGTCAAAAATGTGTGTGAACTTCACAATACTGAAATATTTGTTTATCTAAAACTTGGTTTACAGGTCAAAACCAACAATTATTTTCCTTTATTCTTCTGTGTGCAATTTCATAAATAATGTCAAATCTTGTACTATTGTTCACCACCTTTTTGCATTATTACTGGTATCAACTGTAGAATTACTATAAGTAAGAAAGATTGTTTTTTTTTATACTGTTTATGTAACTGGTTTAAAGTATATTTATATATAAATAAATATAGTCAAAAAAAAGGGGGAGACAAATTAGCACTTTGACATATATGTATGTATATGGAAAAGAAACTCAAAAAAGTTTACTCCAAGAAGATAATTGTGGAATGAACTTATTTAAAACTTTTATTAGAAATCAATGGCTTAATTAAGTATCCTAGTTTTGTGCACCGAATCACCTTGAACAATTAATCTTTATTGGTGCCCAAACAGGGACCTATTTTCTGATCGTTTGAGGTACTTTGAGTTATTTGTTTGTTGGTTTTTGATTCTGTTAAGTGCATATTCTAGCATTAACTTAAATTATTGTGCAAAGTTAAAATAAGGTTATTATGGATTTATGATGGAGATTGATGAAACTGATGTGCTAAGCTTGAAGTAGGCTGTTGCAGTTTGACCAATCAGATGGATATGTTAACATGTTAGCTAACAAACTTGTTGGTAAAATATATGACTCCTCCCTCTCCTCTAGCCCTTCAAACTTTGATGCAACTGCTATCTACAAACTGTTCATCTACAGTGGGACTCTATGAGGAATTAACACCACTTTTTGTTACTGCAGTCAACCTTCCACCCCTGCCTATTGGGAAATTCATCTGTTGGGTCTCATTGTTTAGGAATTTATTAAGAGGTTGGAAAGACATTTTTAACTTTACCAACTATCTGAGAGTAGATGAGTGCAAACTGTAGCCTCATATTTGAGGGGAGGGCCACTAGATGGTGGGAATCACTGGGATCAGAAATAACTTTTAAAAATGGGAGAATTTAACAATAACTAACCTATACCTGGCTGTGTTAAATAAAACTGAGTCGTCTAAAGAACTGTTCAGTAGAATTTAGAAAGTGCACTTAAATTACGGGGGAGAACATCAGACATTTATTTGGAAGTAAAGATGATAAAGTAAAGTATTTGATATCTCAACTGTATATTACATTATGAGAGTACTTGGAATTACACTGTGCTGTTTCTATTGCAGATGTACTAAGCAGAGTAAATATTGGTGTAAGAAGAAACTAGAAACTGTTCAATGAGAAGTTATTAATGGAAGTGAAATCACTGAAAAATTGTAAAATGTTATAAATGAATGAAATACTTCTTAATGGGCTGATTGAGCCCTCCATTATTTTTGGCTAATCCTGTAGTTATCATTAAGAAAAATACTAATGATTTATGGTTCTTTGTGGACTACAGAAAGGTAAACCAGATCTCAGAAACCGATGTAACCCATTGTAAGTGATATCCTGAGTGATTTCTCGGGAATAATATTCATTAGTATTCTAAATTTATCAAATTTGTTTTAAAGGTCAAGGGTAAGCCTAAAACTGCTTTTATAATTGATAATGGAATTTATAAATTAAAAGTGATGCCTTTTGGTTTGAAAAATGCACCTTCCACCTTTCAAAGACTCATGTATTTGTCCTTAAAGGAGCAAGTGTCCTAAATCAGAAGTTGTTGTTGTTTTCATACCATTATTTTAACAACAATTAAAAAACCTCAAACTATAATCTTGGCATGGCTAACCTAACTGTGAAAATTAGTAAAAGTAAATTCTGTCAATCAGAAGTGTCGTCTCTAGGATTTAAAATTACTTGTAATGGAATACATGCAAAAATGATGAATAGGTTAATGCTGTAAAAGACTTCTATCCTCCAAAGAATTGTAAGAAGTTAATTACTTTTTTAGGTATGTGTTCTTGGAATAAAGTGCGTGAATTGGAATTCAACTTCCAATTGTTGTCAAGATGCATTCCAAAATATAAAGTATACACCATTATATTATTTATTAATTTCTGAACTTTCTATAACTTGTGGTTAATAAATTTCTAATTTTTCATCTTACCCTAGAAATAATGTAGTTCTTTGATACGTTCCATAGTCACTCGTCAGTCTTGACCCCTTAATTTAAACCAGAAAAGTTAGTAAATAAATCTTTTAAAATGTAGTAAGACAAGTATGCAAATAAAACTATGTCAAGAAGCAACAGTATATGCAGGTACATTACAATCAGCAAACAACCAACATAGCTTACAATATCTACTGTCCAGTTTAGGGGGGGATAACAAAAAATCAAATACACAGTAACTTAACTCCTGCCTTTGTGGGAATATCACAAAACATTGTTGAGAAATGATGCCAGTCTTGATTTTTGTCCCATGGAAATAGATCACCAGGTTTACACAAACCTTGTGCTGTTATGTGTATATATATCGTTTTACTTTATCTTTAATATGTGAAGGAAACTTACTTCTCCCTGGGTTGTGTTCTTTATCAACAAGAACTCTATCTAGAAGTTCCTTAATAGTGGATGTTGGTTATAACAGTTGTAAAAGTTAATGTTATTCACATCTTGTATGCGTTATTGCATGAGATATAAAATGTTGAGCTGTATAATATTTCTTAACATATTAATTTTGGGTATTTAATAACATGAACTGAATACTAAATATTTGTTTCATTTAAATTATGAGAAAAAACTACACATTAAACTGACTGAGGTGTGATTTCTACTTCACTATTTGCACCCAGTAAACTGACACTCATCTGTCTCTTCTTTTGATTTACTTTGTGAAAATTCCCATGACGTGTTTTTTTCCCTAGGATCAAAGAAAATGACATTGGTTAAAAACTCAGACTCTTAGACCACTGACACAATGTGTTTTTAAGTGCACTGTCTCGAGACTGTTGACAGAGAAAAAGGTTGAACAGTTTTGCAAGGAAAATAACTAGGTATGTGGAGGGCCCTGGAAAAAATTAATTACAATATGATAGTTTTTTCAAAACTGTTGGATCCCTCCGGTGAACCCTGTGTAGTTGTACCGGCTCTTCTTCCATCACTGTCCTACAAAACAAAATTAAGGCAAAAATTAATAATACCACACTCTCAAGTTAGACCAAAGTGTTTTTGTGGTATATGTTATTTTTAGATTGGAAACCATTCTCATTGTTTTTTAAACTCATGAATTATTCTACATATACAAGTCTCTGTAGCACCCCTTAGAATGAGTGTGGTTCCACTCCAGGAGGGGGGGTGGGTGACACAGAAGCAGGGCCAAATAATTAGGTAACCTTTAAGGGTAGAGATTTAGGGCCAGTAAGATAACTTCCCACATCTGGCTTGCAAAGATGTCATAACTATGTACAGAACACTTAGGGCCAGTAAGATAACTTCCCACATCTGGCTTGCAAAGATGTCATAACTATGTACAGAACATCAGCCCAATCGTTTATGTTATTTTTTGAGATCTGTTGTTAACTTTTTGCCTAGTGTTATTATGTGTTCTTTGAGGAGTATACTTAATTGTGAGGTGTTTATTCATTTTCTATCATCTTGCTTATCCACAAGATCTTAGATATATATATATGTATTTGTGTGTATAGTCATTGGCACAAATTTTAAATTTTATACACTCTAAACATTCAGTTAACATAAAAATACTGGACAAATGTACATTTAGCATCCATGATAAATTTGAAAGCAGAAAGAAAAGAGTATTAATTTCCAGTTTTGTTATAGTTTTTTTAATAAATCATTGGTAAGTTGTAAGTTGTTATTTAATATTTTGGTTTACCATTCCGATATACTTTAGTATCCATAGTGTTTTTTTCTCAGTAGATCAAGTGATTGTAGTTAAAATAATCTTTTCGAGAATATTGGTGTGGTTTTAAGATAATTTTTATATGCAACAAATACACAAGTTGTCAGAACTCTATTTATATAAACCATTTGATACAACAACAACAACAACTGTTATGGTGTATATGCCTTTTATGAGCTGGCTATGTTTGTTGTTTCCCATCCAGCCTGAAGTGCTCTGGATTGAGTGAAACATATCATCAGTGAATATGACAAATATAGTGTGATTGGAATACAATTATTATACACTTCTAATTCTTGAAAATCCCTAAGGGACTAGATTAACAATGTAGTATTTAAAGTGTAATAGGCATAATACTAATGTCTTATGACAAGTATAATTGTTATCGTTCTTCGCCAGCTTGTAAAAGGTGTATACACCATAAGAAATTGTATATAGAATTGAGGAAGAAACAAGACGATTGTATGTTTCACAAATACATCATTAATTCACAACCATGCTTTTTCCAGTAAAGGCATCATCATGGTTGTGAATAAATAATGTATTTGGTGAAACATGTATTTGTTTTGTTTTTCCTCAATTCTGTAACTATGGAGTTTCACCAACTACCGACAATTTCAAGTGTCAATTTTTATATATAATTGTTTTCAGCTATTCTTTTTATAAAACACAATTTGTTAAATACAGTTAAGTATCAAGACTTTAAGAATAAATAAAAAAATCAACATCTTGTTTCTTTAATTGAATACTGAATTAATAATTAAACTAGTTATTGATCTTTTAAATATTTGATCATGTTTCATAAACGTTTTTTTCTTTTTCTTCTAGGGCACAGCTCGTCGTAAAAAAAAGGTTGTTCACAGAACGTCAACTACAGATGATAAGAAACTTCAGACTTCATTAAAAAAACTGTCTGTAAATAATATACCTGGGATTGAAGAGGTAATATGCTTACATTTAATTCACACCTGATGAGTGCAATAGCTGACAAAAGTTATTAGTTTTATTTGAGTACTGATATTCACTTATTTCAGTTTTTGGTATTGAATTGCTGAAAAAAACCAGGCATACTTTTGTACTCTTTTACAAACTACCACAAAATGAAATAATTGGTTGTTTTTTCCTGAAGATTGTTAATGAAATTGTTAGAGATTACACCAGATCAGGCCTCGTCAAATATTATCAGATCTAGAAGCCAGGTTAGGTTTGTACCGAGAAATGGGGGCTACACTAGTTCCTCAATTATCCATGGTTTTTTTCTTTTCCCAAAATAACTGTGCCATTAAAATTCTAGACAATATTTTACATGTTTTGGAGAAATTGTCGCTTAGATGTAAATTTTGGTTGTAAAAGTTCAGATGTTGCATGATATCTGGGATTTTTGTGTGCAGGATCTGGCGTGCGTTCAAATTATAAGTCAGCCAGTTCAAGCCTAGTCTTTCCTCTTTTATTTTTAGCTATCAAGATAGGAATACAAAATATTTGTAGCTTGGTTAACTTTATTTGATTAGTGATTAAAAACATAGCATACAAAAACACACAAAATACACATTCAGATTTCACTCAACTTCAGTTGTCGTCTGCTGTTCTATGCTGCACAGTGGGCACCCAGTTACACATTGTCCTTTTCCCTACAGGTAAATTGGTATCTCCAGTTTGTTTTAACAAAGGCTTCATCATAATAATCCTCAAGCATAGATTTGCACTGATTTTTTACTTATTTTTCACAGGCATTGATAGGGTGTGAATATACTTCTGTGTCTGTAGTAGAAAAAGTGCCAAAGTTTAAGAGCTATTTATGCCTATGTTAGTAATTAAATTCAATTAAAATGGGAATGGGCAATCAAAAGAGGAAATGTTATAGGTGAAAAAGTGGAATTGAACTTGTGTAACGTGTGAAATTCAGAGAAATCGAGCATGACCGACTGACTGACCAGCTGACACTTGGCTTTTATGATTGTGATGACTTTTATAATTTTTCATGATAATGTGATTAAACAACAGTAAAAAGATTATAATTTAAAACAAGGAACTTAAATATATTGAAAAATTTTATTTAGATTAAACAATGGGCTAACTAGTGAGATATACTAGTGCCTCAATTATCTGCTGTTTCTTTTATCCGCAAATTTTTTGCTTTCCTCGGACCAGCACAAATAATCGAGGGACCAGTGTATATTTATTTACTTTCACTGCAAAAAGTGCATGCTGATGATCACATGATATCAAAAACCACTTGATAGTATTGCCTGAAGTAACTGCTTTTGGTTCCGTATGAGTCTAAACATGTGCAATGATCGATTGATTGAATTGAGAGAAAGAAGAAAAACAAAATGGCACAAAATTAGGAACGTGTTGTGCAACTGCAGTGCTTCATTCTTGAAAAAACATGAAGTTCCAGATCGGCTGTTAAAATCATAGAAACAAAGTTTGATTTAGAACTCAAGGAATACAAAAATATTTCTGGACTTCCAAGAGACCAGATCCGTTCTAGATTTTTGAGTTCTATTTAACATAGCCCTGTCCACGAATAAAATGGGAGAAAATACTAGGTGCCATTGATGAAATTTTTAGTAACAATGGTGACCTGACACTGGGATTTGTCAAGGCCTGCACTAGATAGTGTGGATTATTAAAACAAAATGGTTTTGATTTTCATTACATAAAATTCGTTTATTACACTTTGTGGTGCTGTCAGTTTCAACTAATTAAGGCATTTATATTATTGGTAAAGATTAGTTACTAGTGGTTATTTTATAATATTACTATTGTTATGTATTTGCTTGTTTGTTAATTTCCGGTAGAAATTCTTTCCGAGGAACTTCGGCGATACAAGTCCTTTCTTGATTAAACCAGTTTATTCTTTCTCGATACAAACTTTTAGTACACAGTAATTCCACAGTCAGTACGTTTCTTGTCACTTTAAACTTAACAATTTTTATAATACATGCTATAAATCACAGCGATTCACAATCTCGATAACTTTGCTCTCTACGAATGCAAAACACACACACTAGCTCGAAACAGAATCGTAAATTACGCGAAATTCACTGTGACTACTGTTCGCTTAACCATACATTCAATCCCGCTGGCTTTTCTCCCCAGGCTTATATATTAACAAAGAGGCTTCTCCAAAATTCCCGGTGTTCCTCGATAATTCGAGAAATTCAGTCACGCATGTGCCAGCGGCGTCACGTGACTTCCGCTGTCGTAACACTATCTTTCATTACTATTATATTTTATAAAGTTATGTGCCATCTGTGGGATAACAAGAGGCTCATCTATGCTATTCCACTTTCTACAACCGTTCTATTCCAAGCTACGCAAAGAAACTCCTTTTCTTATACCCAAACTAAACTCTAAAATATTCATCCAATCTACTTTAAACTTTTTCAATGTTACATCTTCCATCACACCTGAAGAAAGACTGCTATAGGCTGACTATTTATTAGAAGAGTCATTATCTAAGGCTTAATTAAGTTTTTCATAGGATAACTTAAATATAATCTTAAATAGATTTAAACGTATTATACTTGAACCAGAGACTAGGCCTATAATTATTAAGAATCATCATCAGTCAGTACTAATAAAACAACTAAAAGAGCATGCCAACTAAAAATCTTTTAAAAAGATCTATTGTTTTGAGAGATTACCTGCTCCCATCACCAGGGGTGCATGTAGAATGCAGTATTTATTACATAGCTTAAATAAGTGAGGTCACATGATAAAACATACCACTGGTAACATCAACAACTAGACATGTTGAGAAATGTCTGGTAGGGAACAGACCCTTTGTGGTTCAACAGTAAGTTTATAGACGTTCAATGCTGATTATCTGTGGTGGACAGAGTGCAGATAACCCACAGTGCAGCTTAGCACTGAGAAAACAACACATAGAGAATGATGAGGAGGTTAAATATAGTTGGATTTTACATACTTGTTTACATTTTAATCAAACAGAACTGCACTAGTAGCTCTGGGCTGGTATGTATAGCTCTAAATTTGATATTCGCAAGCATCGAAGTAGTAGATTTTTATACGCCTGATGCATAGGCACACCAGTGAATATAACCCAATGCTCATAATGGTTACCCACTTTTCACAACACTACATATATCCAGTAGAATGCAATATCAGTTATCAACTCATTTATGAAAATGGAAAGAGTTGAGTGTGATGTAAGACTCGGGAGTATAACCGCATATAGGTAAATATATGGTTTTCAAAATATTTGTGTCATGAAAGAAAATGTTATTACAGGATTTCTTGGTGTTGTTACAGCAACATTAAGAGAGACATGAAATTATTTCTAGAGAAATATTGTAACCATTCTATGGTGTTCCAACAGCCTTTTAGAAGCACTTGACAGCTAAGTTACAGGCTTCTCCAGTCACCAAATCTGAGAGAAGCAAACCCTTCAACCCTAAGAAAATATAAGGGTTTGCACTTCACCCAAAATGGCCACAAAAATGTAAGATTGTGTGTACATGAGAAAAGAGTCCCTAGATGATATGGAAAAACCAAAGAAACAATGTCTGATGTTGACAAAACAGGAGTACTGCCTGAATTGGTGCAGTGAGGAAGGTCTGTAGCCCAAAACATTTGTGTATAAATATTTGGAAGGTGAAAGTAATGGCTTAGAGTTATAGAGATTATCTGTTCTGATGTGTTGAAAAGATAGTTGTGAACCATTTCTACTAAGGAAGACAGTTTTCGCTATCTTCGGCCTCTTTTCATCTTTCGTAATACTAAACCATAAAGAGAAGTAATTAAGTTAACCTTATACAAATAATCACTTAATTTCACTTCCTTAATATAAAAACATGTCAGTTTGCTGTGGTAATTTCTGATTTTTTATTTATACGAACAAACACACTGAATAAAACCATAATTATCATTAACTTCTATGTAAGAATAAGCTATCTTTGAATGTGATTTAATTGTTTTGAAAGCATAAATTTAATTTTTGATTGTTCGTAGTTTTTGGCAATATAATTGTCCATCTGCTCCCTCTGTATTGTTCCTATTTTTTGTATTTACTCACTCTTCTCAGGCTTATTTCCTCTTCTATCAATGTAATAATCTCATCAGAAGCTTGACTGTTCTGAAGATTAAAGACTCACTTTGAAAGGTACAAAAGACTTGCTTTAAAGAGGCCTGACATGCTAATTCATATAGAAACTAATATAAAGATTCTGACTAAATGAACTTGGATTGGTGGCCAAGTGTATAACTAAGCATGCTTAACTTCAAGTAATTATTTTAGAACTATATATTATTTTTATAGTTCAGTATTACCAGTGCTTGGAGTGAGGCAGGATGCCATTTCACTTCTTTCAAGGAGTGGAATGGCATCCTGCCACCTTGCAGATGATTATAAGCATCTCTTAAAGGAAAAGTTCAATAGAAGATGCAATAAATGTTTACAACAGCAAGGGACTGAGGAGAGAAACTATATTTTTTTCTTAAAACCTCGTGTAAGAGAGAGGTAGAAATGAGACAAAGTAGTACATCGATGGAGCAAATGAACTCTCTCACTATAGGCTTGTCAGTCTGCACGAGTTCATAACCATCAGGTTTTCCATACTATAACTCATAACAGTATACACTTAATTTTTTTTGCCCTTTGAGCCATTTTTAATTAATAATCCCATCACACAAGCTGTAAATCACTCTGCGAATGTGCACCTAATATTACTGTAACAAGTACATCTCATGAAGAATTTTTATTATTACTGTCTTTCATCACCAAATCTAATAAGTTTCTAATTTTTACATTTTACTATTATACATACGCATAAAAAAAACGAGAAGTATGGTGTTCAGCTTCAAAAATTTAACAAACCATTTTCATCCTTTTCTCCTACTTCACGCACTGAGTATTACTATTATAAACATTAACTTTGTTACTTTTGTAGAGTATTAAGTACTCCATTCAAATCAGTAACAAGTGTTATTATTGCAGGCATAACATATGTATTCTACCTGTTTGTATGAATATATGAATTTTTAAACGTTTTCATTTGGTCTGTTCCTATGCATTTTGGCATAAACATGTAGTCCAGTAAATCGGTGAAATTGTTTCATTGTTTGTTATTCTCTAGAAGATAGCATCTACTTTACTCATTGGTATGTTGCTATAACTCCACGCACTCTGTGTAGAAATAGATTGTTCATAGCAGTGTCTTTCCCTGGCCAAGATGGATGATATTTATAGGTTAAATTTTTTTTGTCCGTTTTCATGAGAATGACAAGTCGCATGGTAACACGTTACTAATGAGTATAACCAAGATTTCTTTTTAGTACAGATCATCTGTTGTATTGAGAAAAATAGAATCAACATCATGCATGGGAATAACTGTTGTTTGATTTACCAGTCCAGTGGAAAACAACTGTTTAGTGTCCATGCAGGTGTGTACATCATGTGTCTTGCACTGTCCATGCAAGTGTGTACATTATGTTGTATTTTGCATTATAAATAAAGGTGGTGTTTCATTTTACATCACGTATCTAGTCTCTCTATTTCTTAACTTAAAACTAAGTTGTTTAGTTAAGTTCAGATTTACCTCACAATTTTCCTCATTCATCCTCCCATCATATAGTGGACCTATCTCATGCGTGGAAATCAGTTTACCTAAGAATACCAGTATTTAATTATCAACATTTAATTAAGTAATTTAAACAGTACAGTCTTTCGACACTCACAGGATTACTAGAGATTAATGCTATGAGTTAATATTTCCAGTTAGTTTCATTAATGTTATTGGTTAATACAGTAAATCATAATGTGTTAAAATCTTTGGATTTAGGACTAACCTAAATCTTCCCAGCCGTTTGAAGGTGGATTGTTATTGGAATTACAGCTGAAAATATTGTGGGGCTACCCAATTTCTTCTAAATCATATAGGTTTTAGTTTCATTTATGACATTATTTCTATTCAACTTCTTGTACAGAATTGGCTTCGGTGTGACTCAGTTTTGGTCAATTTTTAAAATACTGGTATTATTACATCGCATTTAATCCCAGCTTGTGTTTCCTACAGAATTATTCCTGACATTTAACCCTTCATTTCTAATGCTCCATTATAGAGGTTTTCTTGTTTCTAATTCTTTTATTGCAAAATTTATATCAACATTATATCTGATGAATAATTCAAGAATTAATAACATTTTTTGTTTTATTGTGAAGTAAAGCTACAGTTGGGTATTTTTAAATTTATTGGCTTTGTCAAAGAATTGTCTGAAATGAGTATTGTTATGACATCTTCATTTCTGTGATTCCTTTTTGACCATTAGAGAGAATGACAGATTCTTGGATTGAGTTTGACTCATTGGTATAAGACTACAGGATTTTCCTTTACTCACTACGGGTTGACTTTTATCCATTGATTCTAAGAAAACAAGGAAAATGTCAGTCACATTCCATCTGCCATGTCCAATACCAAATAGGCTTTTCATCCAGTACCAGGGCAAATCAGTTTAGCTGGGATATCACAGACTTAGTAATGGTCTAAGTGCTATATATAACCTTAGTGCTTATAAATAACAACTGTTATGGTGTCAACCAGATTAAATACGTGAATCGTAATTATTCTCAGTTTTATTTAAGTCATTTACAAGTCAGATTTTTAAGGTAAGAATTAATTTATTTTATTTTTATGTAAAATTAAGGAATAAAGTTTCACCCATTGATGTAAGATTCCATGATTGAGTTTTACTCATTGTTGTAAAAAGTTTCCAGGACTAAAAGAAAAGAAAAGTTAACCCAACCAACATCATATTAAAATATTTGATACATACTAACGTTTTTGTGTCGATTAAGTCATAAATATAAATGGATAACCACAGTTCTCTCACTGTGTAAGATTGAAAATTACTTTCTGAACCACTGTATATCAGAATCTATTGTAAGGATATAACATTTACAGTACTTAGTTAAAGGTATGTTGTTTTTTGTTGAAAGTCTTTGAACAAAATTTGCAGGTCAACATGATCAAAGATGATGGAACTGTGCTGCACTTCAATAACCCAAAAGTTCAAGCCTCTCTGACAGCCAATACTTTTGCTATCACAGGACATGCAGAAACAAAACGTAGGTTTATTAAAGTATAGATTATTTTAAAAGCAGTATTAGTTTATTTAGAAACTGTGAGCTGAACATCTCTAATGATCTTGTTATAGTTAGCAGTAGTGAATGTGTAAAAACTAGTCCTGTTTTATACTCTACTTAGAATGTAGTGCAATATATTTATGTTGGTTCATCTTTTTTTCTGGCACAGAAATTACAGACATGCTTCCAGGTATATTAAACCAACTCGGGACAGAAAGTTTAACTCATTTAAAGAGATTAGCTGATATCCAGAGCTCTGTGGGTAAGAGAATTTTGTTGTGGTTTATATTGGTACTTAAGCCTTTATTATAAAAAAAATTTTGAGTACTAATTTTGATCTCCGAGAAAGTGTATTTAATTTAACTACTTATTTTTTTAGTAAGTGAAAATTGTTTAGAGGGAACTGTTTGGTTAATTAATTGTTTTAGCATTTTAGAATTATTTGTACTACACTTATTCTAAGCAATTTTAACACACAATCATTTTGACACTTTATACAAACATATTTATAGTTTTCATTTCATTGACATTTTCTTTTTGACTCTTGATAACAAAATACTATACAAGTATTTAACATATTTAGCTCTTGAATATCTAAAATTTAGGAAGCGCCTCATTTTCAAGTAAATTGCAAATGTTAATTATTAAATTGTTTAACCCTTTCTCTGCGGCTGGGATGTATATTTCCCAGTGCTCCCATCCCCTCACCTGTGACTGGGGCAAATGTTTCCCATTTTCATTCAAAATTGCTGCGTGTGATGTATGGGAGTAAAATGAGTTGGAAAGTATTTATTGGCATCCCTCAATGTTTTCCACTTAGCCCTTCAGTAACCAACAAGATGCCTAAGCGCATTGTATGACAATTGCATGCCCGCATCGCTAGAGCAGCGAGTAATAACCCTAATTACTATGTAAATATGCTTGACAAAGATAGCTTAGAAGATAGTAAAAGTGAGTCAAGTGGTGTTTGAATGTATGATGATGATGAAGAGACAAGAGGATGTTAGCTTTCCATCTAGTGATGATAGTCAAGATGATCAACATGGACTCAGTACAAGAAGGCATAAACAGTGTTGACAATGGAAAACATTTGTCTCGGTTGCAGTGCAAGGGGGTGGGAGCACTGGGAAATGTACGTCCCAGCCACAGTGGGTTAAGAAAAGATTCCATTTGTAGATATACATTATTCTAGGGTAAATATCTGTTCTAATTTGTTGAATTTCAAAGATTCCTTAACTTTCTAGTTTCATGCAACTTCTTTATATCAGATTCTTTACTTGTAAAAGTTTGACAAGATCCAAAAATACAAAATTTTCTTTTTTTAGCAAGTGCCAGTGAAGATCAGACTGAAAACACAGGAACTAACGAGGATGAAGAAGAAGTTCCTGGTACGTTTCACACATATGTATAAACACTGTTATTAATGTAAATCCTTGTTTTCCCTAATAAGAAACCTTACACCTCCACAGTTTTCATTTTGTAAACTTTAGAAGTGTAAGTTTATACAGAAATTTTACTAGATTTTTTCTTTAATGTACTGTGTCGATTAGAAATCATTATATTGTTGTATCAGTGTTTGTTTTTCATAAAAGTGTTAAGCCTACATCTTGTGTGTCAGGTGAAGTAGAAACACTAAAACATCACAACTGAATGGTTTTTAATGAGAAATAAGTAATTCTTAAAATGGAATTGTTGAGCGTGTCCAGGTTGTTTTTTGTAATCTCTGGTTAAAATTATATTTTTCAATTGGCGATGAAAATGTTACTTAAAATCAATGTTTATTGGTGCATGGTCAAGATTTAAATCATGTGCAAATGTTTATCTCGTTGAGAACAAAAAAAACCATGATCACTTGTTACGAAAGTTTATGTCTGAGAACCAGGTTTCTGTATCATTTGATACGAACCCTTTAACTAATTTGACTTTAACAGCGTCATAGGTAAAAATTGTAATTTATGTAGTAGTAACATTTATATGTTGTTATTGAAGCTTTCTACTTTTTTGGAAAACTAAAATTACACCTTAAAATTTTAATTAGACAGAATATTTACAAAATGGTGTTGTTCGGTACACATCTTAGGTTAGCTTAATAAAGTACTCGTTAAACCTCACCATCGCACTTTAGTTTACCAGTATCCTGACTGATGTGTTTTATTAATAAAATTGTTACATAGATTTAGTATGAAGTATTCTGGTTTGCAAAATTCACACGTTTTTTGGTGAGATACAAGTAAATGAAATGTTCAACTAATGATTTTAAGCAATGTGTGTGTAGATGTAGAGGATGTATTAAGGTGTAAAAAGTTGACCAAATTTGGATTTCCTAAACAATGTTATTTTATCATGGAATTTTTAAATGAAAGACATCTTATTCTTTAAGATATGTTAGAAGTGATTTAGATGTTTCACAATATTATTTTTTATAGAACAAACATTAAACTAAAAAATAAAAGTACTTTTGTTTTCTAAAAGCATATATATATATATATTCTTTCAGATCTAGTTGAGAACTTTGATGAACCATCGAAGGCTGAAGGAGTTTAGGAATTATGTTCCTATGGCAAAAGTGTCTTAAGAATATTAAAAGTACAATTTCCAGTTGTTGTCTTTCAGTCAAAGATTAAATATGACTTTTTAAAACCACCGTCTCTGTTGCCATAATTTGGATCCTTTATTTTCTATACTCTCAAACGCATTGTGTAGTTTTATGTAGATAATTTACAAATACGAAAAGTAAACATATCTATACATAAAACTTATTTTAAGATGGGAAATGTTCCGACATGTCATTATAATATAGAAAGAAGTGCGAGAGCTCATTACACACACTAAATGTAAGTGGTTATAGTAATGCACTTTTAACTTCTTCAGATTGAGATAAGAGAGGTAGATAATTTGGCTTTAAGTGTTGTGTTTCTGATGCTAAAATTACACCGATTGTATTTCCTTACTTGCAAATTATGTAGCAGTAGTTTCAGGAAAACTTTTAACATAAAATGAATTATTGTTAATCTTGTGTCTTCATTTCAGACACCTGCAGTTGGTGTTGTATTAACATGGGCTATAAGCCCTGGGGCTCCATAAAAACAAAACAAATACCATATAATTCAATCAAGTAGGCTTAAGTTGACCCTGCATTTCTCAAGTTCATCGTCAATATTAAATGAAAAACATTGTATTCTTAGTTGTTGAATTTTTTTTTATTTCATATCATTAAAACAATTGAGAATGGTTGGTGTTAAGTGTAAATACTTATTAAAGCGATACTTATATTCATGAGAAGTGACTGCTTTATTTTCAACAGTACAAAATATTTCAGTACATTAAAAAAAAAGTTTAAGGTGTTAATTTTAAAGCAATAATACCTAGCAGCAGGTACACTTAAACAGAAATATACTTTTTTTATGAATAATACAAACACAAGATAAAATAAGTGCTGAACATATAAAATATATGAGCATAAAAAAATTTATAAAAATGTTTCACTGAGGTTTACTGCATAAATTTGTAAAACGATTTAAAAAAAAAACAGAAGTGATCAGCTAATGGTAATCAGCTTATATTCTATCTATCTTAAAGACTACTTATTAACTGGTATATATATTGAGAACAACCAAATGATACAAACCAATGGAATGAAATTCAAAAATGATTATCACAGCAGGACGGAATTTTTAATTGAACGTCAGAAACAGATTAACTTTATTACTTTGATATAATGGTTAATTAACCATTATTAGAACATGTACTTTGATGCGTATGTTAACCAACCTGCTGACATTTCATTTAAAAAATGTTTATAAAAGTAGAAAACTTGTATATGTAATCTCACTTTTCATACAACGAAAGTATTTATAATAGTACATTGATCATCTCTGTGCTGGCTAAGACTGTGCTTAGAGCTCCCGCATCTTATATCGCAGTTCTTCTAAGTGTTCGTTGATCTTTACTTCCACATTTTTAAGTCTGAACAACAACAACAAAAAAAAGTTCATATATGAATAAAATCTAATTCTTTCTATCTATTAGGACATCAAAAACTACTGCAACACATTTAGGAAAGCTAATTCTTTCTATCAGTTACGATATTAGAAGCTGCTGTAAAATACAATGATATCTTTTGTTATACCATTTACTGTTTGGAAATATGTAATTCAAATAAAGAAAAGTAACCATTTTAAAATTGATTTTTTAAGATTTAAATAGCTTTTTAAAAGTAGTTGGTAAAGTAAGATTTATGTGAAAAAAAATATGGTACTTGATATACCTTTGCTTCAGATCGACGACCAATGCCTGTCTCTCTGGTTCCTCGGGGTGGTCAATGACATTCTGCTTTGCAAGCTGAAGTCTGACAGTCTTAAGAAGAAGAAGAAAAAAGTCTGAATACAAATTACATAAATTACTTTAGCTTCTATGAAAATTACCAGATGCCAGAATGAAATTTAAACCTACATAAGTACACAGGATTAACTAACTTAGTATTATATTGAAGGGTAATTTGCTAATGTAAATTAAAATTCCTTCAAATTTTTGAGATCACAGATTTTTTAATTTCTCCAAACAAACTAAATTTCCAGGTATTATACTAAATTTATTAAAATTGGAGGCTATGTGAACTGGTAGTTGAACGAAGAAACGAAAAAAAAACTCATTATAAACTCAACATTGTAGGTAGAACTCGCACTTATTAAATGTGAAAATGAAAAATTTAAATCAGTCCTCAAAATAAAACTTATGAGAGACATGACTAAGCAAGTAAACTTTGTATTTAAATATACATTAGATGAATATATAACAAAAAACAAAAAAAAAAAACTTAGTTACAGATGTAGGCTTACTAGTTCTAGTTTTGTCTTTTCCTCCTCCTGAAGTTGAGAAAGACGATCAGCCAGATGAGGAGATTTAAACTCGGTCCTCAGCTGCTGTTCAAACTTTACAATTCTTTCGGAGATTCTTTTGAACTCCTGAGTTATTTCATGAACTAACTGTCGAAAGCGAATAAAGTCATACTGTGGTGCGGTTTTCAGATAGATTTTGTGTGCTCTAGAAATCGACAGTGAGAACATGCTATATTGTTATTTCAGTATTCTCATTCATTTAGTAATGTATTAAGATGATTTACAAGAAAGCCAAATACTGGGGCTTAAAAATCACAACTTTATGATTAGTAACTACCCTTACGCATTCTCCAACAATTAAATATCCTACACCAATATTATATTTATGCAGATATAACCTTGCCTTGATGGTTTAATACAATACAATTAAACATCTGAAAATAGTCTCCTATTTCACCATAAGTTTAAAACTTGTTTATCCTGAAACAAATTCCACTACATAAATTAAATTCTGACCTACAAGTATTACTTAAGGTGTCTGGGACAAATATAGATTGCACTATTGTGTTATTAACAGTATTCTGTTTATGTGCTTGAATGAAGTTGGAAAATCAAATATATTTTGGTCTAAGTAGCACTATCGTTCAAGAAGATAGCTCTAAATTTACATACTATTAACTTTGTTCAACATCTGATTATTTTTAAATTTGAAATCTAAAAAAAAAAAAATTTCAATGCATTCAAAAAATTATTGTCTTATGGCTTTGGAAAGGAGTTTTCCAAAAGAAAACAAAATTTTCTCAATAAAACATGCCAAATAGAATTAAGCAATTAAAGAAAGGATTGCTTAAAAAGAACAGGTAAAATTAGGTTTAGTGTGTGCAGGCCCGCCGACTGGAATGGGGGGGGGGGTGAATGAAACCTGGTTACGCCGTAAAGCATCTTTAGGCTATGTCGTCATTTAATGATAAAAAACATAATTTTTGGCTTTTCTTTGCATATAGACACTTGATACATTAAGAACGACTGAAATAATAATTTGAGTAATAATTAATATGTATTTGTCACTTTATAGATTTAATAGATATTTGTTGTTACTTTAACTGATGTTTTTACGCTTATACTGTGAGGTCAAAACAGCTGCTGTTATGATTTTGTCTGGTTTATGCATATAGAGCTCGTTGCTGTCCTAATTTAGGATCTTCTTTTTAATAAATTCTTGAAAATGTTAAAAAAGAGAGAGAGAAAGGG
>NW_013668575.1:104938-109953 GCF_000517525.1 Limulus polyphemus
ATTTGTTTGGGGGGGTTCACAGTCAAAAATAAAAAATATAATATCATTTTATCAGTGACAAAAGTGCACACATTTGTTTGGGGGGGTTCACAGTCAAAAATAAAAAATATAATATCATTTTATCAGTGACAAAAGTGCACACATTTGTTTGGGGGGGTTCACAGTCAAAAATAAAAATGTAGTAATTAAACAGAAATAACATACCTCACAGCTAGAAGTATTGAAAAACATAAGAACTAAGATTGGAAGTATAAACAACATTCAAATATAATTTATCTGTTAATCTTACATAGCAGCATATCAATTTCACAGAATCTTGGCACCTCACCAATTTTTTTCTTGCAACCGACAAGCAGTAACAGTATACGCATAATAAAACAGGAAGTATCAAGTCTTCAAATCGAGGTTTGAATATATATATGCTGGCAAGTTTTATGTGATGATGTTCTGAATGTCAAACTGTCATAATTTAAGTACTGAACTTGGTTTGTGTGTGTGCTTGTGTAACTTGAAGTTAAGGTTGTCTTTGATTTACCAACAGTCTCATTATCGTGCAACTTAAACACATTAAGTATACATCTTTTGAGATCAAAACTATCAATTTTTATTAAGCTAAATTTACTGGTAAACTTGCCTACTTTAACAAATATGATTATAGTTAAAACGTAACAATTTTCATCGACATTTGCTTAAAACTTTGGATAGGGGAAAGGTGGATGATTCTTTTAGAGAATGTCTTTAATCAGCTTAATATTTGACATACGAAATTGGATGTCACTTATATATTGTCACTTGATTATGTTTCTAATGGCCTATTTTTTTTACATTTGCATGCAATGTTCTCAAAAATTCAAAATATAATCAAATGTTCATATAATTCTATCTGTATAAAAAGAATAAAACTTGTTGAAAAGAATTCAGAGAAGGGGGGCTACCAAGATGATTTGTGATATGAAAGGATAATCTTATAAAGATAAATTAAAATCTCTCAATAACAAAATTAATTATGAAACAGAGTAAGAAGTGATCTTCATGAAGTTTACAAAAATACCTAGTAAATCAGTAGGTTAAAGGCCTCCGATTTCATTGTGCTGCATTTTGAAGATAAGAGGTCTAAAGGTTTGAAGACAGGCTCTAGTTCTAACAAGGTGGTTGGCTTAATGGACTGAGCTGCTGTCAGAACAAGTGAAGATTGGCACTTTAAGAAGGGTTTAAGATGGGAATCGATAATTTCTTGAAAGATGTAGTGTAAGTTGTAGTTTTATTTTTTCCTGAAGGGTGGGTGTGTAAAAGAAGAAGAAGAGCCTTGAAGGAAACATGAGGGAATCCTCAATAGCCATGGCACTTGAAATTCTTTTAGGCAAGATTAGAGTAAATTAATCTAGGAGTACTTTTTTTTTTTTACTTTTTATTGGCTATATTTTTGTGTGCCAGCAATATCAAGCATGTGGCATGCATATACCCGATTCAATTTTATTATTCATAAGGATCTTTACCAGACTACCCTCAAATTGAAGTTCTTTTAGGTAAGATTACAGTAAATTAATCTACAACACCTTGGGCATGGTTAAATACATCAATTGAGAGGGTTTGACCTCCTGAGTCCAAAACTGTAATTAGATCTAGATTTCAAATTGGTCAAGAAATGAAGGAGCTATGAACTAAAAGTTTGTTTCTGATAATAAAAAAAAAAAACTAACTCGGAGCCGTTCTATAAGCCGCTGCGTTACAGTCCCTCGTTATTCACGTGTTATATATATCATGTCAGTACACCCAGTTTTTTCTGAGAATAATTTCATTAGCAAGTTTATGGACAATCCTAATTAATTAATTTGGGATTCTAGTTGCTTAATCAATAGGATAAAAGGGCTTAAGTTCAAGATTTCAAAAATAGAGGTCAGCTACAAAAAGTATGATACTCGTATTTTTCTAAGAGATTGATAATTTTATTGAATGAGTTGCAACCATCAGTAGTGGAGGCTGGAACTTTGAAAGAGTTAAGAAGGAAAAAATTGATGGTTATCTGAAAAATAATGGATGGGTTTAAATATTTACTTTTCTCAAGGGTGGATGTGCAAGAACGGTCTGGAAGGACTTAAAGATACCTTGTCGTCCATTTCAAGTGTTTTACTATCAAGTTATAGTGATAAATAAACCAATGAACTTTTAATAATTTAATCAGATTAGTTGTAAAATTGAAAGTTCTAAGTTGTTTCAAGTCAGTTCTCATAAAAATAAAACTTGTAATGGATGAATTACCATGATATCCAACAAGTCATTTAAGCTTTAACAGCAAATCTTGTTATGTGGGAGACAAAGTCAAAGTGTTACCTTATTATTCACGGTATTTTCTTGATGATAATCACTGTGTATTAATACAAAAGATTAAAAAAAATTTTTTAAAGTTTGTGAGAAAAGCATTTCATATTGTGTATAAAGAGATCAATATCCATAACAAATCCTACATAATGAAAATACTCACTCTTGGAACAGGTGGTAAGTGTGAGCTCGTTCTTCCTGAAGGGAATAACATTGCTTCAGCACACTCAGTATGTCACCATTCATAGATCCCTAAAAAAACAATAATAGTACTATACGTGTCAGCATTATTAGTTAGACTTTAATGCTTTTATAAATCAATATTAAGGCTTCTGATTTTTGGTGTTTATTTTTTAAGCTATTTTGGAGTTTTATATAGCTAGCCTGAAATTTTTTCTTCTTCAAGGCTCTTGTTTTTTTATTTAAATATTGTACAAGACTATTTTTTTCAGCTTTTTTCCAAAAATTCTTCTCTGTACAGGGTTTAATTTGTATTGTATTTTTGTTTAACTTTTACTACCACTCAGTAGCTAAGGTGCATTTAAAATATTTACAAAGAATCAATGTTAGCTACAAGTCAGGAAAGAAGGACATTCAATAACTAAGTGTACTGGAGATGTTTTACTGATGTTTATCAGTTAAAATCAAAAATCAGAAGCTCTAGTCATACAAATGTTTAAATGTTTTACTTGGGTTTAATGATGTCATTGAAAGGGTAATTACTTACTTTTTTTGTTTTTATGCAAGATATTTTGACATTTTTTTTGTGGTATTTATGGAAAATATTCAATACTGTATATGTACACATCAATTCTGTTATCGTAAGGGCCAGGTGTAATGTGAAGAATACATAAAAACGTATGATAACATTATATAAAGAAACTGAAGTTTTCTTTATGTTTGTGAGAATACATATAATAAGCATTATTTTATGATAAAAAATACACTGTTCCTGGGTTTTCTACTACTTGGTATCATGTTTAAGAATAATCCAAACACATCAACAAATACTTGTAGTTCATTTCATTTTCAGTTGATGGTATTACTGTCAGTGAGGTATATCTTATAATTATAGTTATATAACAAAATTTAACAAAGGAAGGAACTCATAATTTTGTGTTTAAAAAAACTTTGTCACTGAAAAAAGAAAAAGCAACTAGAACCTTTTTTACAACTAATTAACCCACGTTATTTTTAAACTGTGCTGTGTACTGTACAAATTACAATAAATTAGGAGTTGAATTAAATTAAAAGTACGGCTTTTTTTTTCACTGAATAAAGGTCAACATCTGGTCTAATAGTAATATGCTTTCCAAAGAGATAACAATAACAACAATCATTTGTTTATAATAATAATAATAACAACAACAACTATTTCATAAATCTTTTATGTTATAGCAATGGCCTTAACGTTACATAACTGCGATAATTTAATGTCGAAAAATATGACAGACTATAACAGTATAAGAAGGCGAACAACAGGACGTATAGCTAACACAGTGTTGCTTTTTAGTTTTACTAGTTTAACCAATTATTTAAAAAATATATTAGCTGGTCACTGGTGTCGAATGTTAGAAATATATAACTACCTAAGAAATATTCAATATAATACATCATAATTTTATTAATTCACACCAATATTACTTACCATATTGTGTTATTTATCGTTAAGCTTTACAATAACAGAAATCGGACAGCAACGCTCCAGCTTTTAAGTAACACTTCCAATAAACTTTGGACCTCCAAGACTACCATTTGACGGAGTGACTCGTGGTGTCAGCGTTACTTAAATCTTTATAGAGTTCAGTGGTCTGTGTTTGGGTATTTCACATCACGTGATCAGTAATATTTTTGTTCCCTTAGCGACATGGCATGAGAAAATTTTGAACCTAATCTCTATGCTAATGTACGCGAATAGAAACAAGAAATTAGTTTGAAAAGTGTACTCAAGTTAATATTTATTTAGAATATTGATTCTTACCTAAAAATAAATTAACTAACTTTAAGATAAAACAGCGCAGGTTTACAAAGGTAATTTAGTGCAGATTATGTTTCTGCTTAAAACTTGGAAAGGTCTAACTTTCTTCAATTAACATTTTACGTTAGTTAATTAACTTGGCAATTACTTAAATTAGTTGCGTGCAACTAGAGACCTGGTGCACACCGTAGTTCCGGCACTAGTATTAGTAACTGATTGTATAATGTATAAGTATTTATAGTTAATAGGGAATTCTAGTGTTGATATCTAAATTGAGAAATAACTTCATTTTAGTTACATACGTAATATTAGGCAGTTATCTTAGTATCAAAAAACAGATTAGTAAACTTAACATGGTTAGAGGTAGTTCAGGGATGGGGTAGAATTTGATAGGTGTCAGGATTGGGTTATATTTGAGTTGTCGGCTGATTGCGACTTCCGGGAAGCTCAGAAAATTACAGTGCACTATATTTGAAGAACTGGCAAACATAAAGATATATTTGACTTATATAGCAATTGTGAATTATATTATTGTAAAATCTGCATTGATAAGTAAGTAACTTCACAGAAGATTGTACTATTGGATAGCGGAAATCGAGGAGTGAAGACAGGAAATGGCTGAAGTTAGTGTACGTAATGGTTGCTTTGGAGGGAGCTAGGGTAAAGTAAGTGCTAGTTTTACAAGGGTGCACACAGGAACGTCGAGAGCTAGCACCGG
>NW_013668575.1:110425-116251 GCF_000517525.1 Limulus polyphemus
TTCAAGAATTTATTAAAAAGATCCAAAATTAGGACAGCAACGAGCTCATAAACCAGACAAAATCATAGGAGCAGCCGTTTTTACCTTACAGTATAAGCGTAAAAACGTTAATAAAGTAATGTTACGTCTCTGGTCGTTAGTTAACTTCCCGTATAATTTCTTTCGGGTGAAACTTTAGCGACACAAGTCCTTTCTTAAATAAAACTAGTTTATTCTTTCTCAATACAACTTTGAAATTCACTTAATTTCAATGGTCACGCTATAATTCACAACGAACGTCTCACGTGCTCGACTCAACTGTCAGGGACGGAAACGTTCGAGAATATGACGTGTTACTAGCGTCACGTGACCCCCGCTGTCGTAACAGTAACAACAAATATCTATTAAGTCTATAAAGTAACAAATACATATTAATTATTACTTAAATTATGATTTCAGTCGTTCTTAATGTATCAAGCGTCTATATGCAAAGAAAAGACAAAAACTATGGTTTTTATCATTAAATGAAGATATAGCCTAAAGATGCTTTTCGGGCTTTACGGCATAACCAGGTTTCATTCGCCCGGGCCCCTGGGCAGTTGCCCCCCCCCCTCCTGTCGGTGCACAGTAGTAAAACGTTAAGGTTATAAGGGCAGGTTCAGTTAGCATTCGGGTACCAGTCTCTTGCTGCTTGCAATGAGAAACGAGATTATTAAGAGGTTTACATTGTGGGGGATTATCCCATGAATATAAAAATATAAAGTACTTTCAGGTTTACTGTTTGCCCCTTCAAATAAGAAAAGTAACTGCAATAGCTAGAGAAACGTCAGGAAGACTGAGAACATAGGTGGTGGGGACGAGTCAAAAAGCCATTGCCCACCCACTTTTTAAATAGGGGTGAACTGGTCCAACTTTTAATAACCTTAATTCACCGAGTTGAAGAAAGACCAAATACGGTGTAAAACAATGTGAGCAATCTTTATTAAACAACAGTACAAATCTGAGCCAACGAGAACACAATACAGTGCTGTTCTTACTCAGAAGGCTGAGCTGTACAAGATCTGAAGACAATCAAAATATTGTATAGTTCTGAATAACTTTTCTATAAGACTGAGAAGTATAACAATTATATGCAAAACACATTCTCTCCCAGAATGGATGTGCTTTATCTACACCATTGTTGGTAATTTCAATAGAAACATTAGAGAGAATATGTCCTCAAGGTATTACCTGACCTGCCAATGGAAATGTTACTGTCCTTCTTTACATAGTGTGTTCTACTATACAGCAATCTTTCCCTCCAGAGTGTGCAAATGACAACAAAGAGCAATGACCCTAAACAAAAGGTAGCTAGAGTGAAAGGAATTTAACCACATTCCTTGACCAATGTTCTATTGTCAAAAACACACACACAGCTAAAAACAAAGAGCAATGACCCTAAACAAAAGGTAGCTAGAGTGAAAAGAATTTAACCACATTTCCTTGACCAATGTTCTATTGTCAAAAACACACAAACAGCTAAAAACATGTATGTACAAAAAACTTTGTTTCATGTTCACCTTCCATAAAAAAAACGAGAGGGGAAACTTAACATTTTAACTTAACTTTTAGGGTAAATTGTATACGCTAGAGATGGGCTCTGCTTAAGCCTGTTAGGCAGCAATTGTTTTATGGAAGTTCTAAGTCTATTCATTAAAGACAGTTTAAACTAAACTTGCATATTGGTGAGGGAACTTAGGAATAAACAACTTTCGGAATACAAAATTTAGAGTACAACAAGTTTAATAATAGTTTTAAAGATAAGTCTGCCAAGTTTAAAGGTAAACATAATAAATTCATGAATAAACTTAGTATATATTCTAATAAATTATATCAGTACGGGGCTTTAGTTGAAAGGGAAGATTATGGTATAATGGGAATTAATGAAACTTGGTTAGACTTGTAGAACACTGAAAAAAAGGAATTATTTTGCAATTCTAAGGTATAAGTTATTTAATAATGATAGATTTTTAAAAGAGAGAGTGAGGTGGATCCCTATATAAAGGATGCAGCCTGTAGGAAATGAATACATAAAAAAATGGTAATCAAGAGGCTGAAGGGGTTATAAGGGAAGAAAGTTTCTAATTGGTGATTTTCCCCTGCCAGTTGGTGTTGGTTAATTGGTTCTCTTCCATTTCCTCAGGACAATACCCATAGTTCACTACAATGGCCGATCTCAAATTCGGGTGGGCTGTCCAAATACTTTTGGAAATATAGTGTATTAGGAAGGAAGATGCTCTGATTTGTTTTTTCAACTGATGGCTTTGTATAAGATAGTTTTTGTAACAGTATTCTATTTACAATAAGTATGTTCTCTCATGCTTCATATAGAACTGGATGAAAAACATAACTAGGTAGACAAAGGCCATCACGCTTCAAATACTTTTATTTTCATACAGCTAATTTACTTCAAGTAGGCATTAATGAAGAATACTGTTTCAAAGTAAATACAAAATGATGAATTACAGATAATTTCATATTTAACACATTTCTTACAGAAACATAAGCTCATGATATATATTTTTAATACTTTGAAAAGTAAACCAAGCTTACTCTTCATTTAATATAACTCCAAAATTTTAATTTTACTAAAATAAATATTTATATATATCTATATATATTATTTAGAAGCCATACTTTTTTTTTATACTTACCGGTAACCATTTAGAAACAAAAATATTTCTTTCATTTTAACTCACCAGCAAGTTTACACAATTCAAATATACAAACACTCAATACTGTTTTACGACTTAGGATAAGAACGAAACACCTGCGTAATTTGAGAAGTAATAAATATCAAATAACACAGAAATGCTTAACTTTTTAAAATAAAGCCATATCTAAGGATTAATTGACAACTCTGACAGAAAGAAAGACCTAATGCTTTTCCCTACTCACAAATGGATTACACATGCTTACGATTAACTGTTTCTTTAGAAGGATCTAAAAACTAAAACAGCATTTTATGAAGCCTTTATTTCTTAACTTAAACTTTTTTTTTTAGATCTAGGCTACTTTTTGGGGAAATACTTTATCAACATCCAGGTGTTTTGGGAGAACATTAAATTTTGTAAGCATGTTTTTGTACTTAAAAAAGTCCCAATTATTACTAAAATTACAGGGGTTACATCCTTAACAAATGGCAAAACTTATGATTGACAATAAATTCAGTATTTTTGGACATTTAACAAAAGTGACTTGCAACAGATATTTGCTCGAACACTGTACAGGTAATTTAGAACTTGGATAACAGGGATATGGGATGATATGATCTTTATATGATTAACGAAGACAAAAATGCTAGAGCAGATGTCCATTTGTGAGTCCAGTCTGAAGACGCTTCACATGATTGTAGATTTTCAGTGCTGGGCCAAGTTTGATTGACAATCCCATTAATACATCACTTCTTTTCATTAGTAGCAAGGATTTTCCATCAATTTCCTGAAACAAACATATCAAAATATTAGTAGTTTTACCTGAGGGAACCCACAAGGACTTCACTGGCTTTTATTTATTCTAACTGCACCACAGTTTATTACAATACGAATCTATCAATATGTATTCAATTAGTTATGCCTCACTTGGGATAGAGTGTATATATATTTTTAGCTTCCTTATCTGAGAAGAAAAAATTATTTATTGGAAGTGGTTCAAAGGAGGACTACTACAATGATTCCAGGGATGGAAGAATTATCTTATGGGAATAGTTTGTTTTGTTTTGAATTTCGCGCAAAGCTACACGAGGGCTATCTGCTCTACCCGTCCCTAATTTAGCAGTGTAAGACTAGAGGTAAGGCAGCTAGTCATCACCACCCACCGCCAACTCTTGGGCCACTCTTTTACCAACGAATAGTGGGATTGACCGTCACATTATAATGCCCCCATGGCTGAAAGGGCGAGCACGTTTGGTGGGACGGGGATTCGAACCCGCAACCTGCAGACTGCTAGTCGAGCTCCCTAACGACCTGGCCATGCCGGGCCCTTATGGGAATAGCCTAAAATCTATTGTTTTCTCTTGAGAAAAGAAGGATAAGAGGTAATATTATTGAAGCTTATATGATTATCTAGGGGATCAACAGGACAAAAGCCTCCAGTTTCGTATTTGCAATATTCTGGAAACAACAGTAATAAATGACACACTTTGGAAAATGATAGAATAGGCTACATAAATACCAGTTTTATTTTTTTTTCCAACACAATGATTAGCTTATAGAATAAGGTACAACTGTCCTCTATTCCAAAATAGGTTAAAATTCTAATTAAGCATGTGTTAATACCAACAAGATCTTGAAGATATAAAAGATATTTCTGTGCTCGTGTTATTTTTGTCTCAAATTTCGTAGTTAATTTAGTAAGGTCATCAGATGATTTTAATCAATCTTCACATGATTTAAAGTATGTGCTGTTGTGTCTTAAGTAATTGTGGTAAATACTCTTCACATGCCTTCTTCGTATTGTCATATAATGCTATACATTTATGAGTACTTCCTGTTACATTTAGTCACTATAATCACATCAAAGGTATTAATTGCTGGCAATTTTACTCAATATGAGTGTATATTGGAACCAAGGCCACATAAGTCTCTATCAAAATTAAGTTGTCAGAAAATAGGGGTTACAAGACAGTACTGTCAACTGTATTCAGCTGATAACATTTCTGAGCAGTATACATGCAGTACTAACCCACTGTTGGCCACTGAAATTTTACACTACTTCTAATGACCATGATTGAGTATAGCCCTAGATGTAAAAGGCCCAGTCCATCTGAATGACCACAAACCTATCCCAAACCACACTGAAGTGAAGATTACTAAAGCTTATTTTGCCATGATACCAACGACAAGCCAGTAATATTTTTTGATCCAGTGCAGAAACAATACGACCTCACAAGAACCCACAAGCCACTATATGCAAAAGAACAAACAAACTGCTGAGTTCACTGCAGAGTATCTTTTCGACATTTCATCATACATAGAGATGGACCATAGGCACATGTTGAAGGTGAAAATTATGTGTAACTCTCGCATAATTGCCTTCAGCACCAAAATTCATCTTTGGCAATTGTCAAGAGCAAGCACTGTATGATGGATTGATGTTTTGTCATGGCTCCTCTTGGATTCCTTCAAATTAACACGATTCATTGTTCCCCTTGGGGAAGTTGCTTTCCATTTTGTGTATGTTTTTCTTCAACAAAAGACACAAGAACAAGAAAACAAGCCTTGATCAATGTAAAGGACTTCAGTGCATCCCAGATCTGAAAAAAAGTTGTAACTGATTAGGAGGAAGCTGTTATTCAGGTCATATAAGCTGTTCTAGATATTTTGATGGCAAAAGGTTGCTTTTATCATTTGACATGTTCATGAGTTGGAACTTGTAAAAATGTACTGGGAATATGAGGCTTTTAAACAGTTTTGTGGTCAACTTGATGGTTTTGCCCAATTGTGTGATTTAGAATATCTTTGTGTTTGATGGAAACCAGAATTTATTACATTTTGATAAAAAGGTTAGATAAAAATTACCTTTAACTCCATGTGTACTACAAATTTTGAAATACAACAAAATTTACTACTACACTTTGACTTCATCTTTGTCACAGGGATCTACCATCAAAGATGGATTGGCAATAAAAGACAAAACAGACTGCACAATCACAGACTTTCTCTATGACTTCCTTCTGGGACAGGTGGTTAGGGTGCTTGATTTGCAACCTGAGGGTCGCGGGTTCAAATCCCCATCCCACCAAACATGCTCGCCTTTTCAGCCATGGGGGGCATTATAATGTGACGGTCAATCCCACTATTCATTAGT
>NW_013668575.1:117251-131684 GCF_000517525.1 Limulus polyphemus
CTAAATTAGGGATGGCTAGTGCAGATAGCCCTCGTGTAGCTTTGACACAAAATTCAAAACAAACAAACAAAATAAACTTCCTTCTGAAATGTGAATGTCCATGAAGTATTATTGACAGGGGATCCACAAAATTAACGATGTCTGCAAAGGATGGAATTAAAGATTTGTAAAGATATTGGATTTAATCACCCTTCAATGTGAAGAACAGTTATGTTACTTCACACAGAACAGGGTTGTGTGAACAACCAAGGTCCTACAAAACAACACACCCTTCAATGTAATGAACAATTATGTTACTTCACACAGAACAGGGTTGTGTGAACAACCAAGGTCCTACAAAACAACATACCCTTCAATGTGGAGAACAATTATGTTACTTCACACAGAACAGGGTTGTGTGACAACCAAGGTCCTACAAAACAACATACCCTTCAATGTAATGAACAATTAGGTTACTTTAGGCAAAACAGCATCAGTAACACTCCCAGTGACACGTAAGAAATGAGTCCCTCTTCAACAGCAGCAGCACCACAGATATCATTGTTACCCCTTGTCTATGGAGTTAATACACCAAAACATCCATATTGGAAACAGTATGGAGGATACTTTCATCTGTGTTTTACGTGTTATGACACATTGGAACTTGTTTTGTGCTGCATACATTTGTTTTATTTAGTATATCTGCTAAATATCAAATTAATTTGACACTCGAAGTTCATATTTAAAATTTATTAAAACCTTTTTTACCCCATGTCTTTATAATGAGTGTGGATGTTTCAGTTTTTCTGTTATAAAAACCTCATTACATTTTATGTGATTTTGTAAGTTCAAAGTTAAAACGATTGGTCATGAAAACTCATTGTAACCACCAATTATTATTATTGAATTAACACTGATGGAATAGAATTATTTTTTGAGTAAAATGTTTATATATTTTACACTAGGGGCATTTCAACCTTGCACGGTTATTAGCGGTAGTGAATGTAAAAAAATAATAATAAAAGTTTAAAAGAGGAGTCAATCAAAGTTTTCCTGAAAAATAACGGGTAGGTTGAATTTTTAATTACATTTTTTCCTTTAGGGTAGTTGTATAGGGATACCATTTAAAGATCAAATAGTCCCTTGTTGTCAGCATTTTATATTAATCAACTGTCCAAACTAAAGTATATATTTCTCATCATTAATAAGTACAGGTACTCTGTTAAACGGAGTATTACCAGAGACGTAGCCAAGGGGGCCTGGCCCTCCCTGAAAAAAAATCACACATTATTTTTCAGCTTTTATATATATATAATAAACTCGTTTCGTATCATTTAATAAGAAAAGATAAAACTTTCATAAACACTATTACATTTGATTTGTTTTAATGACCATTTTAATCAAAAATTGAGATCAACTTCACCATTTTAATTTATTGCCCCTCCCCCATTGATTCATAAACATTCCTGTCTTGCTTATAACGTTAAATTATGTTTAACATTTATAGGATCTCTTCTCCACCTTCTTTTTAACTCTTGGTTAAACATTTTTAACCTGGAAGAATTACTATATTATTAATGATAATCCACGTTTAAATATGTTCTTTAAGAGTTACTTAATACTCTTAAAAACACTAGTTAGTTTTGTGACATGAGACAGATTCCGGTTCAACGTCAAGAGTTTGACTGTAACATGCATCGTCCACTGTCACGTGATTAGCCATTGGTTCATTACTAATAAACAAGTTTTTTGTACGAGGAAATTTAAAATATTTAATCAACCAGATTTTCCTGAAAGTCTGAGTTGGGTGAACATAAATACTTAATAATATACTATCAAAAAAAAAAAAAATAAGTGAGTTTAAAAATATTATAAATTTCCTATTACTTAATATCACGTGATCATTTATCACAAATGCAAGTAGCGCTCTCTATTATTTACAATCTCTTCCGTTATTTTATTCGTGAATGTTGTACAGCTGTAGTCTCTAGACGTTCACTGGGTATAAGAGCACTAGCCGTTTAATCACACACATCGATTTTGTAACGGTTAGGCTTACCTGTTCTCTGAACGCAGGGGCTTGTTCTGGAAAGCCAATGTGCGTGAAAAAGTTTTCTACGTCATCAATGGTCCAATCTTTAGCATCTGGAACCACCTCTGGGTACGTCTCGAAATGGCTATTTGAAAATTTAGATGACATTGAATCAGTTCGACTCATCAGAAGTTTCATTGCTCAGAAGATACCTCCTTTACAAACGTGCCCTCTTTAGCCACAATGTAATGACGACGAAATATATTTTTTGAACAACATTTCAATTTTTCTTCGAAAGATAATTTATTCACAGAAATCATATGAAAAAAATACATAAGTACTTACACAGATAATAAAAAAAAGTATGATATTTGAAAATTTTGAAAGAATACTACATTTCTTTTATTAGCAAGAATAATTAGTAGAATGTTATAACCAACATAAGTTACTGGTAACCTTTGTAAAACAAAATAAAATATATATATTTCAGTACGGTAGTCAGTACTAACATCTTATAGTTTCACAAATACAATAAATGTAAAAATATTGTTTCCTTACTTTCGATTTAAAGTATCAAATGTATTCGAATAAATACAATAACCATCTGGAACTGGTGAATCACAAGGTAAGGGAAGGTCTAGTGAAGTATTAACTCCTGCTATGAAAAGAAATTTCAAAAACAACAAATAAGAAACTACGGAGAAAATAGAAGTTATATAGATTTTGTGTTTTTTTTTTTATATACGTCTCTATGTTCTTCGAGAGTTTTTTTTCCATTTTTCAAAAAACAAACAAACAAAAATAGTAGCCTATAAACACCCATCCACGTATAAGAAAAGTAAATTTCAACAAAGATAAACATAGCAGCAATCTTTAACGCCATCTATTAGGCATTTCATTACCTTTTTTTCTTTTAGAAAGCAGGTACAAAATCAAAACAAGCACTTAAAACCTGGAAAAACAAACGTATTAACTCACGTTTGATAACTAAAATACCTTATTACAATCAGCTGGAGACAGAAGTTTCGTATAAGGAAAACACACACCAAACCGTAAATATATTTACAAAAATTTTTCACTGCGGATTTCATCATCTGATGTATAATACTTGGCATTAAGTTCCGCGTTTGAAAGTCCTTAAATCTATATTTCATTAGAGAAGGAACTAAACAACCTATAAACTTCTGAAAATAGTTCAAGTTTTTTTCCTTACCCAGTTCTTCTAGTTGATTGCTTTTAACCAGAGAATTCTTATCCTTGATTTCATTAGTTCCTCCTGTTTGTTTTTCATCCATGCATCGTTGACATACCCATGTCCCTAAAGTACATCCATTAATAGTAAATAAATAAAAATACTGTACGACCCACATTCATCATAACGAAAGTTTGTGAAAACGATTTTTTTTAAAAAAGGACAGTTCCTTTATTTATGGTCATGTGTGCCCTGGGGGTTAGCGTGGCCGGACTGTGAATCAAAGTTCATTTTGCGTCACGTTGCCGACAAAAAAAAAGAAAGAAAAAAAAAGCGCTCTGCATTTTAAGGCCGATTGTGCGTTATAAGAGTAATGGTCAAATCCACTATTCGGTCAGACAAGAATAGCCAAAGAGTTGGTGTTGCGTGCAGTTCATTAGTTGCCTTCCTTGTAGTCTACAAGTTCAAAATTAGGGGTGGCTATGCGCAGCAAGCCCGTACGTAGAGATTTCTAGTAAACAGCAACAAACTTTTAAATTACTGTTTGATTTTATAAAACCTTGAAACAAAGAAAACAGGAACAAAGAAAAGGTGATATTTTCTTTACTTTCTAAGCAACAATGCTTAGAGTTAAACTACTTTATATAAGCACCATACGATGGTACCATAGAAACATTATGTACACTAATTTTAAACATTTCTTTCCACAAATTATGGACTAATACTGTGCTTTAAGACTGTTTTATTAATAAATAGCAAAACTCACCTAAACTTGAGATTATCAACTAACAATAAGTTATAAACCATGTTAATTCAACCAGACAAGATGTAATTTGACTGAGGAAGATCTCTTCCAGAAGAGATGGTTGACATGATACTTCTGAGCGACAAGTCGGGTTTAGTAATAATACAAAATCATCCAAGAATCTATCACTCAGAGGCTTGGCTAGTTTGCTGATTTTTTAGGGCAGTTCCTAATCACCGATGTTTCCCAGATGTGAGTACAACATGCATGATGTTTCCTTCATTCAAATGACAGTTGTCAGCACGGATTGATCACTTTTTATGATCTTTAAAATGTAATATGATAAAAACTACCAATAAAATTTGATTTTTTTTAGTTATTATTAAGCACAAAGTTACCCAATGGGCTATCTGTGCTGTGCCCATAGCGAGTATCGAAACACGATTTTTAGTGTTATAAGCCCGTTTGGCTGGTCAAGGAAGATTGAAAGGATCTGAGGTTTTGTCCAACGAGCAGAAGTGGATAGAAATATAGACTTCAAAGGAGCCAATGAAGTCTTTGCACGCAGTATGTACAAAAGCACACAAAAGGAGATTAAATGTGTGATAAATGTAACCAGCATCGAATTGCGATTATTTTCATAATTTTTCACGTCAGATGATTAAAATGAAAAGAAAAGCAAAGGAAAGAAAATTATTTGCAATACGTTTATAAAAGTGAGGGAAGGGTTCATGTGTAGAGGGATCCCACAGGAAGATCTTGCTGATTAAGATAGATAAGCCTGGAAATGTACAGGGGGTTTATAAAAACAGTTTCGCAGTCCAGCGCGTCATACCTCACAAACGGTATGTACAGGGTTATTAGGGGGTATCGTGCTGCTACAAATGCTACAGCTATGACATGTTACCACTGTTGGGGATGTTCAAAATGTGCTCCTCCATCGTCCAGAAGGTATTGCATATGTGTGACAACATGTATCTCATCTGGTATGTTGGCCACTTCCCGGACATTTGCATCCTTGGGGGTCCGGAAATGTGCAAGGCTTCCTACGGTACACGCGTGGCTTCGGGTACCCCCCCCCACCCACACACACAATCAGAAATCAGCTGGTGTCAGATCCAGTGAACGAAACGGAAACTCACAAGGAGAGTGAAATTATTGTTTTCTAAAAACTGCTCCCGTAATACGCGTTTCCTTTGGTTACCATTACGAAGAGGGACACCACGCTGCATGAAAAACTGTAGTGTCTATCACGTTTTGTTGATGCAAAATGGGAATCACTCTGGTTGATAATTGCAAGACACGGTACAGCACTGACTGTGTAAGTCTGCAATCCACGTGCTGATGGTTCTTCAAAACGGTAAGGTACAATAACAAAGTCAGGTGTGAACTTGTGATGGCTTGTTCTACTACGGCATGGCTGACCTTGGCGATGGTTTCAGTAGGTGTCAGTGATGGTCTGCCTATACGTCGCTTTATCATAAATACAACCTCTCCTCATTTTTTTAAAATGAACTTGCGCACAGCAATACTGGAACAAGACCCCCTGCGGATGTTATGAACTCTACGACATTCCTTGAGAGCTGTCTCAGCAATGCATCCTTTGCTGTAATAACATTTAATGAGCCAGTTTTATGTTGGTTGAATGAGCTGCATTGCGATCGACTAGCATCATTTATACCCATGGATAATATTCGAAAGTAACCACAGTGGAGTCCCTGGTGGCAATATGTGACAACTACAGCATGTGTATCCCCATGATAGTCTTAGCATCCTTGTGCAATTTTACCTATCTATATCATAATATTGGTAAGATATGGCGCGCTGATTGTTTGTTTTGAATTTCGCGCAAAGCTACACGAGGGCTATCTGCGCTAGCCGTCCCCAATTTAGCAGTGTAAGACTAGAGGGAAGGCAGCTAGTCGTCGCCACCCACCACCAACTCTTGGGCTACTCTTTTACCAACGAATAGTGGGATTGACCGTCACTTTATAACGCCCCCACGGCTGAAAGGTCGAGCATGTTTGGTGTGACGGGGGTTCGAACCCACGACCCTCAGATTTCGAGTCGAGCGCCCTAACCACCTGGCCATGCCGGGCCGGCGCGCTCAACTACGAAACTTATCTTACAAAGATATTGAAAAATAATTAAATAACAAAAGCATACACGTTTCATTATTGAGTTATTACTTTAGGCTACAATATTTAACGAAAGCATTACTCACTTGTGTTTTTCACCCTTTTCTATTTTCACAACAGCTGCATGTTTATGATAAGCACTACTTTATTTTATGGGTTTTTTTCACCCCAAAAAGGAATATGCAATTCCATGGTCATATAATCATATAAGACGAGTAATAAATGGAATAAATGTTGGATTGAAAACAAAAAAATGCACAACGTATTTTTTCTTTAATTTGTGAACTTCGTGAATAGTACTACAATACATTATATGCTATGAGTCATTAAACGTTCAGTTATTCACGAATCATTCTCCTCTGGCTCCCCGGTAGCACAGACTTACATCGCTAGAATCCGGGTTTCGATACCCGTGGTGGGCGGAGCACAGATAGCCCATTGTGTAGCTTTGTGCTTAATCACAAACAAACCTTCTCGTCTGATCTCATTGGACGATTGGTATGATCTTCCAATCATCATTCTGCCCCTGGTGTGTACACTATTACTTTCAACATTGTTTTATACAGCCTGTATACTATAACTACTAACTTTCAGTTACATACAGCCTGTAGAAAACTAGAGTTAGTTTTCAGTTACATACAGCCTGTTTACAACCGCTGTTAACTTCCAGTTACATACAGCCTGTACACAACTACTGTTAACTTTCAGTTACATACAGTCTGTACACAACTACTGTTAACTTTCAGTTACATACAGCCTGTACACAACTACTGTTAACTTTCAGTTACATACAGCCTGTATACAACTACTGTTAACTTTCAGTTACATACAGCCTGTATACAACTACTTTTAACCTTCAGTTACATACAGCCTGTACACAACTACTGTTAACTTTCAGTTACATACAGCCTGTACACAACTACTGGTAACTGTCAGTTACACGGAAAACAACTGGTATAATTGACAAATGATACCATACACACCTAGTTCAAATTACAAGAAAAATACAAGTAGACTGTACAATTTATACATCTTAAAATATTTCATGTTTCTGAAATATAGACGTATTTCCCAAAATAAACGTTTATTTTCATCATGTCATTAGTAGGGTGCATATTGGATGTAACTGAAAATTAACACTTCTGATGTACAGGCTGTATGTATCTGAAGGTTAAAAGTAGTTGTATACAGGCTGTATGTAACTGAAGGTTAAAAGTAGTTGTATACAGGCTGTATGTAACTGAAGGTTAAAAGTAGTTGTATACAGGCTGTCTGTAACCATAGGAACAGGATTTCATATGATATTCTTTGTGAAACATACCCGTTGGTTTCTCTGTTGCTATAGGTACATGATATTTCATGTGATTTTGTTGTAGATTGCTTCTGACATCACTTTGTTAGGATCGTGCTATTTTCGCACTTTGCTTTCCTTTCTTATGTCCATATCTACTTCACTTAAGTTGCACTTATTCTTATTAGGAATCGACTCATGCTACTGTGAACATTACAAGTTGCTGTTTACTGCTATATTCAAGATCATAGGTTTAGAACCAGGTTTGTTTCTTACTCGATCATATTTCTTTCTTCCTTCGCCTCTCTCAATTTATTCGTTCTCTCTCTCACACAACTCCTATCTTTTATATTCCCTTTTTCACATCCATACTGAATAAGTTTTCCGTAATTAAGGTTATACTGTTTCATAATCAGTGGGGGGGGGGGGGGTCTTGTAAACTCCACACTGATTGAACAAGAAAGGTAGCTACTCCATCCAATCATTTTCTAATGACTTAGAGTGCTTTAATCCCCTAATCCCTTACGGACTGACCAAAAGCCGGCTGCTTTCTCACCTCTCTCAACTCCAATCGATGTTCCTTACACCTAATTTCATAACAGTAACTATAGGCATGAGACACTTTATGTTGCACAATGTTTTGGTATAGGCACGAGATATTTCTGTGAAATATACCTGTTGGATTCTCTGAAACTATAGATAAGTAGCAATTCATGTGAGACACGTTTTTTGGTTACTCTGTAACTACAAGCATGTAACATTTCCTATGATATTATCTGTAAACATACCTGTTGGTTCCTCTGTAACTATAGGCACGTGACATTTCATGTGGTATCCTTTGTCACAAGCATCACAGATTAACATCGTGTCCTGCGTATAGAAAAATTGTTTTCTTAAATACACAATTCAGTCATACTTCCATATAAACTCAGACTGTTTTATGTTTATAGTTATCAATGATATGTAGCGCTCTAGCCAGACCTTGAGATGAGGGGGGTTGTTTAAAAAAAATGGCTTCATTTATTCTTTAGGTGTTAAATATGGTACTGAGTCACTTGCAAATTGAATACATAAGAGCTTTAATGTTTGAACCAGCTGGCCTCTACATAAACAATGGATAAAAATTGAATACATAAGAGCTTTAATGTTTGAACCAGCTGGCCTCTACATAAACAATGGATAAAAAATGAATACATAAGAGTTTTAATGTTTGAACCAGCTGGCCTCTACATAAACAACGGATAAAAAATTGAATACATAAGAGCTTTAATGTTTGAACCAGCTGGCCTCTACATAAACAACGGATAAAAAATGAATACATAAGAGCTTTAATGTTTGAACCAACTGGCCTCTATATAAACAATGGATAAAAATTGAATACATAAGAGCTTTAATGTTGAACCAGCTGGCCTCTATATAAACAATGGATAAAAATTGAATACATCAGAGCTTTAATGTTTGAACCAGTTGGCCTCTATATAAACAGTGGATAAAAATTGGACACATAAGAGCTTTAACGTTTGAACCAGCTGGCCTCTACATAAACAATGGATAAAAAATTGAATACAATTGTTTTAATAGATTAGATTTATTAATAAAGCATTATTTTCCCCCTAAAATTACATATACAGAACTAATGTTGTTGAAGGCTACAAGGCCCTGTCTACGACACTGTTATGAAAATATTAAAACGATCATATTTCAACTATACTTTTTTTAGAAAATTTTTTTCTTTGCAAAATTTAGTTGATGAAGCATTTTCTAATTAGTTGGCAACATCCCAAATCTATCTTTGAAAATGATGTGTTAGCAGTATTTTATTATAAAGGTCACACATGTGTACACGTAGTCGAGTCTTTTGGTTGTAATACACTCTATCATACACAGTAAGGCAGTCAATAATTTATGATAAATATCATGTAAACTTCATATTTATTTCTTAATTTCTCTATTTCGGATCGAAAATCAGAGGCGTGCAAAAAACAGCATCACAGATCTACCTTTTGTTCCCAACAAATCGCCACCCAAGATACTTTTCGTTCAATACCATAACCCGTTTAGTTGGGTGTGCTGGACGGTGATGAAGACGATGTGAAACGCCATTTTGTATATGAAATATAATGCTTTAAAAGTTAGGGTTTAAACACCGAAAGTTTGCGAAGAACTGTAAACCAATAACCCTAAAATATGTGATGAAAAATCACATAAACTTCAAATGTTCCCATTCTTCCCCGACGTGGACTTAATTTGTCTATTTTGGATTTCTATGGCGTTTTGAGTACGTTTTACTTCACCATAATAATAGCCTAACTTAATTTAAGTTTGTTAATAATGTTACGATATTTCGTCGAATTCATTATTCAATAGTAAACAGAGGGACCAACTGTTTAATGATTGTAGATATATATATATATGTGTTAAATATTCATTTTCTTTTTGTCGTAACTTTCTGTTGTTCAACAAGACTGCATTTTTTATTATTCTTGCAAAAATGATAGTTCCACAGATGTATTGTTACTCACGTAGCCTACTGTTACGCCTCCAGTCGTTAGTTAATTTTCCGTAAATTCGTTCCGACGAAACTTTACCGACACAAGTCCTTTCTTAAATAAAACTGGTTTATTCTTTCTGAATATAACTTTGCGATACACTTAAGTTCAACAGTCGCGCTGTAACAAACGTCTCACGAGCTCGACTTCAACAATACTCCATTCAATTACACACTCTCTGACTGCAGTTCAATTACTCATTACACTGTTCCCGTCACGTTGTGAACGTCTTATATATATATATATACAAGACTAACACATATCTAGTAAATGCTAGGGCATTCTTGAAGGAACGGGATATTTCTAGAAAACGTGGCGTGATACTAGTCACGTGACCTCGCTGACACAACACTACTATTAACATTACCACAACAGTACAGGGTGACGTAATAGAAGCTTATCACCATCGTGACATTGCATCGTGATATCAACGGTGTATGTTTCGAACAGACGAAAGTGCGGAGTTAAGAAAAGTCCTGGCGGTATGAGACCTTTTAGGTTATGCTGTAATATTACCCAGGAATACTACAATTAATGTTACAATAAAAATAAAGATTCCTCATACTACGTCCCAAGTAAATCTACGGTTAACGTTACCATAACGATGAAGGTTGCTTACGTCATCTCATATATTATTACTAAGGTAGTTTATAATTATTGTTGTCATAACAATGATGATTCCTTGAACAACCCTATTATACAGAAGAAATACATTTTGGCACTATCAATGGGTGATCATTTCTTTTATCTCAAGCATGTATTGCCGAGATCCTGAATAATAGAGACTGTTCATTAAAATAGTTTGAACTTTGTGTTTTTGAAAAGTTTAGTAGTTCCTGATTCTATTCATAATTACTTTACTTAGACAATATCACACCTTTTTGTTTTAAAGTAGATATTTTCTTTTCTAGGTATATGCAGTTTTCACACAAACCGAGATCAAGAAAGTCTTTACGTTCCTCTGGCGATAACTACCTATTGCTCTACGTCATTCCCCTGGGATAACACTTGGTCTTCCCGTGAAATTGCACATTGTGTATGAAAGTAGACAAAAGTATCCTCTAACGGCAAGTCATGCAATATCTCGAGGATACAACCTTCTTTATTTACGAATAGAAATCACCAGTCACGTGGGTAGCACTATTCGCCCTGGGAAAGTAGGACGATATGGATTTTAAGTATCTAACGCGATGTCTTCTCAGTATGGAATATATTTTTCTACAGAATCACCTTAAATTTATAGAATTAACAGATCTTTAGCTTGTACAATTCATCAGTAAAGTTGTGGTATTATGTTAAATAGATTGTTTTGTGTGATTACATTCGTACCCATTATTTTCTACAAATTCAGTTAGTTTAAGAGAAAGTCAGAATTACTTCTTGAAGTATCCTAGTCGAATCTCCCGTTATATAGCGGACCTATCTTATTCAGTCTTGGAGGAAATCAGTTTTACCTGAGAATGCCACAAACGGATAGAGAAATTACGTTTACAAAAACTGTACTTTAGGGCTGATTATAAAGTTAAAGAACTGAAAATTGACTTAATTTCATAATACTAGCACCCAATGATAGAAAAGTAAGTACATACAATCTATATGTTGCTACCAGTATTTCACACAATCAGAATAGGGGCGGTATTCTATAAGCATTTTCAAAATACACTCAAAATCTACTATCACATATACTTATTGGAATTTTGAAAAAGGCCAGACAATCGCATATATATTCAAGGCAGATTTTTAACAACGTTCTGGATGAATATGAGTTAGAGAAAGGTACTCTTACCCAATCGTCAGAGTCGTTGCACAGACAACATGTCTTACAGTACATGCATTGCCATGGATACAACCTGGCTTTTTCTGCCAGTTGAGGGCTGTAGTCCATACATTTTGTGGAAGCTGAAACAAAGATAAATATTCATGTGTATGGAATACGAAAACTTGTGGTTGCAAACAGAACAAAGTACGAACTATCGGCTTAGCCAAGACAAGGCCTTCCAAGGCACGTGCCCGACCAACACCTGAGCGAGTGATGATAACCTTTCGACCTACAGAAACAAATTGAAGTGCAAAAAACCAGTGTGATGTCATAGGGGTGGTGCGAAGTGTGAAGAGAGGGAACAAATAATCAATGAGCTGTGAAATCATGCGTTAGTACTAATCCAGTATATAATTTAGCTTGTAAGATTAAATATGTCATAGGGGTGGTGCGAAGTGTGAAGAGAGGGAACAAATAATCAATGACCTATGAAATAATGCGTTAGTACTAATCTAGTACATAATTTAGCTTGTAAGATTAAATATTCCCCCTGGGTAGAATGAGTAACCTGGTTAATTTACAAAAATAAAGTTGTTTTGATTTAATTACATACAATGAAGTGAAATAACATCATACTTTTCGCCATAGATTCAGGGCCAAAGTACTGCCAGAATTATGAGCATGCGCATGGGTAACCATAATTGCATGTCTTCGTCGCTGTCGCGAAAATACTTGATTAAAAGTTATATCGATAACACACAGCTACAGATAATGTTATGTAAGGCACTGTTAGAAACAAAGTATGATAGATAATAGTCTAACAGTTAGTACCTTATGCTTGCTTGCTAATATGAGTAAAAAGATCACTTGATTCTGGGAAAACAACAACCATCTTACACACCTTGGCTACGGTCCTGCATAGCGATTAGGATACTAATTTACACGTTACCTCTACCACCAGCGAAATAATGCCAAAGTGATTAGGATACTACTTTACACGTTACTTCTGTCACAAACAAAAGACTGATAAAGTGATCAGGATACTAATTTACACGTTACCTCTGTTACCAATGGCGTATTGATAAAGTGATTAGGATACTACTTTACAGGTTATCTCTGTCACCAATGGCGTATTGATAAAGTGATTATGATACTACTTTACACGTTACCTCTGTCACCAATAACGTATTGATAAAGTGATTAGGATACTACTTTACAGGTTATCTCTGTCACCAATGGCGTATTGATAAAGTGATTATGATACTACTTTACACGTTAAGTCTTTTGTTTGTGACAGAAGGATAAAGTGATTAGGATACTAATTTACACGTTACCTCTGTCACCAATGATATATTGATAAAGTGATTAGGATACTACTTTACACGTTACCTCTTTTATCAATACGTCATTGGTGACGTGATTATGATACTACTTTACACGTCACCTCTGTCACCAATGTCGTATTGATAAAGTGATTATGATACTACTTTACACGTCACCTCTGTCACCAATGACGTAGTGATAAAGGGATTAGGATACTACTTTACACGTTACCTCTGGCGCCACAGTCGAAACAAATCAAGAACTCCGAGTCTCCCTCAGGATGGGCTGAGGCTGGAAGTAAGCAGAAGTTACACACAAATTCAGTCAACTCTCTATCTGACCATGCCGGTGGTGACGATTCCACGTGGATCGACTCCAGGGTCTTTTTAAAACGCTGCAAAGTCAAAAAATAAGAGAAGAATGTAAGCAGAGCTTTGGAAAGCTTTATTTGAAAAATGCAATTCCTGAACCCGCGAAGTTTTCCGATGTGTTGATTAGGGAGCTCGACTCGCAATCTGCGGGTTCGAATCCCCGTCTCACCAAACATGCTCGCCCTTTCAGTCGTTACAATGTGACGGTCAATCCCACTATTCGTTGGTAAAAGAGTAACCCAAGAGTTGGCGTGGGTGGTGATGACTAGCTGCCTTCCCTCTAGTCTTACACTGCTAAATTAGGTACGGCTAGCGCAGAAAATTCTCGTGTAGCTTTGGGCGAAATCCATAACAAACAAACAAACAAAGTGATAGGTTGATTAGTTTTCATTACATTGCTAAAAAGTGTTTTCTATAAACTAATGTTGGAAATCAAACATAATCTGTTTCTAAATATACGAGAACAACACAGGCAACAAGAAGTTCGTAAAGATCGTGCCAAGCCTAATTAGTTTCTAAATATACGAGAACAACACAGGCAACAAGAAGTTCGTAAAGATCGTGCCAAGCCTAATTAGTTTCTAAATATACGAGAACAATACAGGCAACAAGAAGTTCGTAAAGATCGTGCCAAGCCTAATTAGTTTCTAAATATACGAGAACAACACAGGCAACAAGAAGTTCGTAAAGATAGTGCCAAGCCTAATTACTTTTAGAAGGAAAAGTGATTATTTCATTTCTTATCTCCACCCAAAATTAATAAGTCGTCGACGTTAAAACGCAGTTAAACATCTCCTTAACTACCGAATTATCAATAGACTCGCCCACGCGGGCTCAGCAACAAGCATGAGAACTTATAATGATAAAACGCGAGGTTCTATCCCTGCGGTAGACACAGCGTAGATGGTCATGGTGCAACTTTGTGCTTAACAGCACACAAACCGATAGGCTCTAAGAATCCCATCAGCTGTTTAAGCATATATTTTTCTATGTACGAAAATAATGGTTGCAGGTTCATGACTATATTTTACAGGATCCCTAAAAACGTACGAGT
>NW_013668575.1:132617-137337 GCF_000517525.1 Limulus polyphemus
AGGGACGGCTAGCGCAGATAGCCCTCGTGTAGCTTTGCGCGAAATTCAGAAACAAATAAACAATTATTTTAGAATATAATTGACAAGACGAATTATTTCTTCTCTCCTCTATTACCACAATACAATCAGTGATAAATTCACTTACGTTGCCACAGTTATATCCAAAGCTTAAAATAATTCTCTTTTACGCCAAAAGTCCACATAGGTTGGTTCAATGACTTTAGAACACCATTTGACAAAACGAATTATTCTTCTCCATCTATGTTGTTACAATACAAGCTGTGAAACTCACTTTATAAATAGCCTGTTATGGTTAACTTCACTTTTACTTTCACTAACTTTACTTTAACTTAACTTTCTTTATTTCCACGCTTTTATAACACGAGACAGAAAAACATAGAAATATCTAGCCCTCTGGTAGTAACAATATTACACGTAACGAGAAAAACTTAGACGCTTCGAGTAAGATGACGTCAGCAATATTACAAAAGCCTAGTACAACAAATAAACTGCAAACACAGAGTACGACTCGTACAGAGTTACGTAACGAAACTTATAATAAGTATTGATTTGAAAATAATTAACTTTTAACACTCTTGTTATGAAAACTACATAATCTTTAAATATTAAATCACTAAATAAACTAAATAATAACTCTTAAACTAAACAGTCTTGTATATCCAACAATGATAGCTTATCCACATTGTGTGTTATGTATACAAAGAAAACTGTGACGTACAACTAATTATCTTAATTCTGAGAGAAATTAACTAAAAAAACACTGGCATATTTCCATTGAACGCCGATTTTAAAGACGTACTACAACGACATTATTTCTTTATTTTTCCCCTCAAAGCGACACTAAGCACACTCATCCCTACTTTTAAGAGCCCAGCGTGGCCAGGTGGTTACAGCGCACGGCTCGCCATCTGCGGGTCGCAGATTCGAATAATCGTTCCTCCAAACATGCTCAACCTTTAAGCTATGAGGTCTTATGATTTTATGGTCAATCCCACTATTCGTTGGTAAAGAGAAATTCAAGAGTTGGCGGGGGGCGGTGATGACTAGCTGCCTTCCCTCTAGTATTTCACTACTAAACTAGGGACGGCTAGCGCAAATAGCCCTCGCGTAGCTTTACGTGATATTCTAAGTAAACCCTACTTTTAAAATCTCATCAACGCACACTGCCAACTCCATGACTCATGTTTTAAAACTTAAGGCATTGATATCTGTTAAACATGACATTCAAAGCCCCAAACACACGATCAAAGATCGTGACGTGTGTTACAAATGACATTGAAAACCCAACGCATATAAAAACTAAGGCAGTGAAATGTATTACAAATATTCAAAAATCCAAAGAATACTTTATCACACTTATAACAACGGCATGTGTTACAAATGACATTGAAAACCCAACACATATAAAAACTAAGGCAGTGAAATGTATTACAAATATTCAAAAATCCAACGAATACTTTATCACATTTATAACAACGGCATGTGTTACAAATGACATTGAAAACCCAACACATATAAAAACTAAGGCAGTGAAATGTATTACAAATATTCAAAAATCCAACGAATACTTTATCACACTTATAACAACGGCATGTGTTACAAATGACATTGAAAACCCAACACATATAAAAACTAAGGCAGTGAAATGTATTACAAATATTCAAAAATCCAACGAATACTTTATCACACTTATAACAACGGCATGTGTTACAAATGACATTGAAAACCCAACTTAAGACAATGGCAGGTATTTCAAATGTCATTGAAACCTCGCACACATAGACTTATGATGGTGACATGTAAAACCCAACACACCTTATCAAACTTAAAGCAGTGATGTGTGATACAAATGACATTAAAACCCAATACAGATTATCAGGCTCAAAACAGTGTCATGTGTTACAACTAACATGCAAACCCATACACATTATTAAACGTAAAGCAGTGATATGTTATAAATGACGTTAAAACCCAAACACACGTTAACAAACTTAAAGCAGTGATATATTACAAATGACATTAAAACCCTAACACACGTTAACAAACTTAAAACAGTGATATGCGATGGAAAATTACAAATGACACTGAAATCCAATACAAATTATCAAATTGAAGGAGTGACATCACATTGAAAACCCTAACACACATTATCAAACTTAAAGCAGTGATATGTGACAAAAGACATTCAAGATCCACACCAGATTTGTAACATCAAATTCAGACAATATCAACTTATCAGGGACGTTAAGTACACGTACACAAGTCTACACTCACACGTGCACCGATAGTGTCGGTTTAATACACTAACTTAGAACCGAATAGCTATAATTAAACCTTTTGGGTTTGTCTCATATAACGAACAAAAAATACAATACGTTAGTTCTCTGTTAACGCATTTTCATTAAAATCTCATGTATGATATTCCTAAAAAATGCATTGCTTCAATATAATACGGCAGATATTTGATAAGCAGATACATTTAAAAGAATGGTTCAGTTGAAATATGTTCGTTCTTCGACGTACGACCATCGAGAAAATGCTTTTAGTTTATAATTTCCCCACAACGAGGCGCTACTGCCAGAGACTTACTGAATGGTACTTTAAAAAGCAAACTAATGACGTCAACTAAAATGCTGCAGCAACCAATAATCTATTCTTTATCAATAATTTCTGATCAAATTTTTTATTTAGGACTGTTAGGGTAACGAGGCGCCATCTACAGTTTTCTTACATTTATAATATACCTATCACCAGTATGAAAAACTGAAATTAAACTCGATTTCACGCCATCGACAACATACCAATCCAGACAAACACCTAACACCCACACGTTGGAAACTACTGAATTGTGTCAGTAATAGAAAAATATCGCTTCCGTCACCTAAGTAACCTGATTTTCTAATCCCCTACACTACCCGGAAGTCGGCAGAAACATGCTCAATCTCAAACTCATCTATCATGATGCTACGTAGGCCTATACGTACATATCATATTAAGTTGATAAGTCTTGGTAAACCGAAGGCATGAATAAAACGTTAAATTTACGTAATAGAGTATGTACTGATATTATTATTAAGAGCTATATATATATATATTTAGATAAAATTTCATCCTGGATAGGTTATGCCATATTGTGTAATTATGTTTCTGTATTTGAAAGTTGTTTACGATTACGACTAATACTTTTGTTTCATATACATCAAGATATAATGTTTTTTTTTTTAATTCGCGCAAAGCTACACGAGGGCTATCTGCGCTAGCCGTCCCTAATTTAGCAGTGTAAGACTAGAGGGAAAGCAGCTAGTCATCGCCACCCAACGCCAACTGTTGGGTTACTCTTTTACCAACGAATAGTGGGATTGACCGTCACTTTATAACGCCCCCACGGGGGAAAGGGCGAGCATGTTTTTGGTGTGACGGGGATTCGAACCCGCGACCCGCAGATTATGAGTCGAGCGCCCTAACCACCTGGCCATGTTAACTGTCTCCTAATTTTTAACCCCCATCGTGGAAGTTTTTGACAGTGTTTACAAAACTTTCTGACAGACGATGACACTGGAACTTTAAAGGTGACGTCATACCCTTAATCACGTGACGAGCTACCCTCACCGACAATGTATTATGTATTTAGGCATACATACATACTTTTACGCAACAAATATGGTTGACTGTGAGTTTGTTTTAGAACAAAGTCACACTGTCGTCTGCTGTGTCCACCGCGGGGAATCGAACCTCGGATTTAAGCGTTGTAAATCCATAAACTTACCGCCGTCTAATGAAAAGATAACGTAAACCAGCATTTCCTTATCGTTTTTGATATTATCAAACAACACCCCCCCCAAAAAAAATGTAGCACTTGGATGACTTGCAAGGTCTATGCTCTCAAGTGGGACATCGGTATGTCTGCGGATTACAACGCTAGAAACCGGGTTTCGATACCCGTAGTGGGCAGAGCACAGATAGCTCATTGTGTGACTACAAACAAACAAAGCAAGGTCTACAATAATTTACAAAAATTTAATACTTCAGTAAGCGTGTAACCACTTAATTATTAGTATATCGACCGAATTTAAGTATTTTAAAAGTGCTTTACATTAAAAATGTAAATTATCTTATTGGTTTTTACATTTATAATATATTCATTGCTTTAAAACATGGCCTGGTAGTTAAGGCATTCGACTCGCAATCTGAGGGTCGCGAATTCGGATCCCTTTCCCAAACATGCCCGCCCTTTCAGCCGGGAGGGGGGGAGGGGAGGTATAATGTGACGGTCTATCTCACTATTCGTTGGTAAAATGTAGCTCGAGATTTGGCGGTAGGTGGTGTTGACTAGTTGCCTTCCATCTAGTCTATCACTTCAAAATTAGGGACAGCTAGCGTAGATAGCCCTCGAATAGCTTTGTCCGAAATTCCAACCAAACCAAGTTTTTAAACGTAATGTTTACAGTAGGAAGAGATCGAAATCGAACCTGACCCTCCCAGGTATAAAACACCTAAATTCCGATCCGGTGAAGAAGAAGACATACTGTTTACAGGCAACTTGTTGGGAACTCCATGGCACTAAGTAGTTTTACAGGCAGCTTGTTGGAACTCCATGGCACTAAGTAGTTTTACAGGCAGCTTGTTGGAACTTCATGGACACTAAGTAGTTTTACAGGCAGTTTGTTGGAACTTCATGGACACTAAGTAGTTTTACAGG
>NW_013668575.1:137951-138951 GCF_000517525.1 Limulus polyphemus
ATATACATGACATTAACATCCAACACACATTATCAAACTAAAAGGCAGTGACATATGTGATATACATGATATTAACATCCAACACATATTATCAAACTAGAAGCAGTGACATATGTGATATACATGACATTAACATCCAACACACATTATCAAACTAAAAGGCAGTGACATATGTGATATACATGATATTAACATCCAACACATATTATCAAACTAGAAGCAGTGACATATGTGATATACATGACATTAACATCCAACACACATTATCAAACTAAAGGCAGTGACATATGTGATATACATGACATTAACATCCAACACATATTATCAAACTAGAGGCAGTGACATATGTGATATACGTGACATTAAAATCCAACACATATTATCAAACTAGAAGCAGTGACATATGTGATATACATGACATTAACATCCAACATACATTATCAAACTAGAGGCAGTGATATACATGACATTAACATCCAACACACATTATCAAACTAGAGACAGTGACATACGTGATATACATGATATTAAAATCCAACACATATTATCAAACTAGAAGCAGTGACATATGTGATATACATGACATTAACATCCAACATACATTATCAAACTAGAAGCAGTGACATATGTGATATACGTGACATTAACATCCAACACACATTATCAAACTAAAGGCAGTGGTATGTGATATAAATGCCATTAAAACTTAACACACACATTATTAAACGAGAGGCAGTGACATATATTACAAATTACATTAAAACTTAACACACATTATCAAACTAGAGGCAGTGACATATGATATAAATGACACTCAAAATCCACACCCGCTTGCAAGATCAAACTCAGCCAATATCAACTTATCATGGACAGTTAGGTGGTCTTGCTAGAAGGGCACTTTTACGTTCAGAGTGGGTGGTAGGGTGAGTTTTTTGCTACTTTTCTGAATTTGGAGGAAAATAATTACTTTTATTCGTTTACTACAATTAATTAATATTAA
>NW_013668575.1:139951-146430 GCF_000517525.1 Limulus polyphemus
ACCTCCACGATGTAGTAAAGAAACGATAATTAAAAGTTTAAACCTTATTTTAGACATTTTTCACTTTGTTTTTTTCTTTCCAGTTTGTAAAAAAAAAATCCTTACATGATAGAAAAAAAATAAAATATTATTTTCGAAATATGCATAGATGAATTATGGAAAATCCGTTATTAAAACCAAAACAATTTAAATTCACAGGCCTGTGTTATTGTTTGTTTATTTGTAGTTATGCACAAAGTTACACAATGGACTATCTGTTCTCTGCCCACCACGGGTATCGAAACCCGGTTTCTAGCGTTGTAAGTCCGCGGAGATACCGCTGTGCCACTGGGGGGCACCTGTGTTATTTAAAGCACAACCGAAAAAAATGTTTTTAGATTATTGTTTTATAATTATTATGGAACACTTATCGAAAATTTGAATAAAATTAACGGTAATATAAAAATTACTTCTGAAATGAGTAATTGATTATAAATAAAAAAGAGGACGGTAAGATTGAAAGGAATTATGTTACAAACCCACCCACCAAACATGTTCGCCCTTTCAGCCGTGGGGGCGTTATAATGTGACGGTCAATCCCACTATTCGTTGGTAATAGAGTGGCCCAAGAGTTGGCGGTGGGTGGTGATGACTTCCCTCTAGTCTTACACTGCTAAATTAGGGACGGCTAGCGCAGATAGCCCTCGTGTAGCTTTGCGCGAAATTCAAAACAAACAAACAAAATACAAACCCACTAATTCGCACAATGCCTGTCAGAGGATCAGCGGTAATTCTGAAGGTTAGAACGCTAAAAACCGGATTTCGATACCCGTGACAGGCACAGTACAGACAGCTCATCGTGAAACTTTGTGCTTAAAAACAAACTAATTCACACCAGTGTTTAGATTTTAATATAAATCACCTTGTACATACTCACTTAGTTAAAAATCACTTCAACACTTGGAAATACATATGGACAATAAACCACAAATTGTATGCAACGACAATAGCATATAAAAAGCTGATATTCGATTTTAGTTTGGGTTTTGTAATTCAGTTTGATTTCTTTTAAAGACTGGAGGTAATGTTTACAAAAAAGTTGTCTAGCTCACAGAATGTTTACTATTATTTCTGACCCGGAAGTTCAACAACAAAGAATAATAGAATTTAAATCTTACCTCACGAAGTTTTATTATGCAAACGATATCATAGAGAGAGGTTTTAAGTTAGCTAATATTAAAAAAGGAAATTAATAACAAACATAAACAAATTAACAACAATCATAAAGGGAAATTAACAACAATCATAAAAGAAATTAACAATAATCCTAAGGAAATTAACAACAAACATAAAATAAATTAACAACAATCATAAAGGAAATTAACAACAAACATAAAAGAAATTAACAATAATCCTAAGGAAATTAACAACAAACATAAAATAAATTAACAACAATCATAAAGGAAATTAACAACAAACATAAAAGAAATTAACAATAATCCTAGGGAAATTAACAACAAACATAAAAGAAATTAACAACAATCATAAAGGAAATTAACAACAAATATAAAATAAATTAACAACAAATATAAAAGGAAATTAACAACAATCATAAAGGAAATTAACAACAATCATAAAGGAAATTAACAACAAATATAAAATAAATTAACAACAAACATAAAAGAAATTAACAACAAATATAAAATAAATTAACAACAAACATAAAAGAAATTAACAACAATCATAAAGGAAATTAACAACAATCATAAAGGAAATTAACAACAAATATAAAATAAATTAACAACAAATCATAAAAGAAATTAACAACAATCATAAAGGAAATTAACAACAATCATAAAGGAAATTAACAACAAATATAAAATAAATTAACAACAAACATAAAAGAAATTAACAACAAATATAAAAGAAATTAACAACAATCATAAAGGAAATTAACAATAATCATAAAGGAAATTGACAACAAATATAAAAGAAATTAACAATAAACATAAAAGAAATTAACAATAATCATAAAGGAAATTAACGATGGTCATTACTTATTGTCCTGGAGTCAAAATTAATATTAATGATATACAAAAAGAATTAGAAATAATTTTAGATAAAACTTTAACGAAGACAACCCAAAATGTATATGTTATTATAAATCAGGGACATTTTTGTTTGTTTTTGAATTTCGCGCATGGAAGGCAGTTAGTCATCACTACCCACCCAAGAGTTGGCGGTGGGTGGTGATGACTTCCCTCTAGTCTTACACTGCTAAATTAGGGACGCCTAGCACAGATAGCTCTCGTGTAGCTTTGTGTGAAATTCACAAAACAAATCAAACTATCGACTGAATTATAATCAAACTGAGAAAAAAATTAATTAATTTGTTACCTTTACCCCGATGCCACTAGCTTGTCACTGTTACAGCTCACCTCTTGAAAATATTGATTCCTAGAATACATACTCTTCCAAGAAGCAAATTGTTATATATTTTTTTTCCTTTTCTGTTAAAAGTACTTTCAATATATATATATATAATAAATTACAAATGGTCTACGTCCACACGAAAGTTGTCTAGAAACAAGCAAATAATCACAAAATCAAACAGCTTTAATTAAATCCACGAGTTCTTACTGTTCTTTGTTCTTCTTTTTGTGTGTGTGTTCACTATACTGTTTAAATTGTTTAGAAACAAAGATCACACTGCTCTGAGAAAAAGGTTTGTGAAAATGTGATGATGATGCAAAAAGTCTTGGTGATAATCGTATTTTTTTGTGTGCAACTTTATTTTTGGTCATAAAAACTGCTGCTAACATATAAAACATGTTCCCAATAAGATTCCGACATGTGTCTAGTGTAATTTGTTTTAATTAACAAACGAAGAAAAGAGGAATAGCTAGTGATGACTGACTTATAAAAATGGCTTCTTCCAGATGGTGGTCCGGCATGGGCAGGTGGTTAGGGCGCTCAACTCGTAATCTGCGGGTCGCGGGTTCGAATCCCCGTCACACCAAACATGCTCGCCCTTTCAGCCGTTGGGGCGTTATAATGTGACGGTCAATCCCACTATTCGTTGGTAAAATAGTAGCCCAAGAGTTAGCGGTGGGTGGTAACGACTAGCTGCCTTCCATCTAGTCTTACACTGCTAAATTAGGGACGGCTAGCGTAGATAGCCCTCGTGTAGCTTTGCGCGAAATTCAAAAACAAACAAACAATCTTCTTTCTGTTTTTCTTCAAAACTTCCACGCCCCAAGCGATAATTGTGACAGTTTTCATTACGTAACTCGGCAAGAGTCGTATGTTGTGTGTGTAGTTCAATTGTTGTAATTTGACGTCACATTACTCGAACCTTCTGTATTTTTCTCGTTGTCTTAAGTGAGTATTGTTACATCACAGCGTCTAGTAGTTTGTAGAAAGTTCTAAGCCTCAGTTGGACAATATATATATATAAAACCGACAAATGAGCGCAAGTTAAGTCAGAAAACATTAAGTTAGTGAAAGTGAAGTTAGACTGCGTGATTGTTAGTTTAGTCATAACGGACGATATTTTAAAGTGAGTTTCACAGTTTAACAGGATAAGGAGAATAATTTGTCTTGTCAAAGGGTGTTCTAAAGTAAATGAACTCGTCTGTGTGTACTTTGACGGAAAGGAGACAATTATTTAAAGTTATATATAGAACTGTAGTAACCCAAGGGGTAACGTAAGTGAATTTATCACAAATTATGTTGCAAGAAACAGAGTAGAGGTGGGTCATAAAGTAACTGAACTAGCTTGTGTGGACTTTTGACAAGAAAAGAGAATCATCTAGTTTTAGATATCTTATAGTGTAAAGAATTTTTGTACATACGTTTGACTTGTTTTGAATATATTATTTTAAAACAAGTGGATTGTGCGCTGTCCATTTATTGTTCGAATTTATCGCCAACAAGTCACAGACACCTACTGTAAAGAAAATAAAAACCTGACATTTGGAGAGCCAATCAGGATTATACAGTGGTAAACGGCGGTGAAGGAAGACGTGAATGATAGCGGAAATAAGTAGGCCTATATAAGCACAACGGTAGTAGTGGCGAAAATAGTGCAGAGCTTACAATCATGCTATATAATAATGTCAACAGATTTTGATAAATGGATAGAAAGAGGTTACTAGATGCAAAGCCTACGGATTTTGGTGTAATTAGGTTTTTGAAACGGGTATTTTGAAACCGTCGACTTCGTACACTAGATGGATTATGGAAAGCATGCAGGGAAGATGTGTTTTGGTTATGACAGCCTCACGACGAAGCCTTTTGCTATAGAAATAATGCTACAGGGCTATTTTCGGAATGTAGCTTTGTCAGACATGAATGACTAGGCATGGTAACGTGGACTGTAACAATGTGGGAAGAATCCAAAATAATTTTCATATAACATACTCAACCTGTGAGTTTTGTAATTTTTTTTATCTTATACGTTCTTTTTAGAACTGACAGTCAAACTTTACTGGGCTCCTCTTGTACACAAAAGCAGCGTAATAATATCGTTGGATTTGTTTAAATATTTTTGTGACTGGGGGTTTCTAAGCTAAAAGTTTATGTATACTTGTGTATATAATTTGGGTGTGAGGTTTAAATATATGCAATTTTAAATGTTTGTGAAAATGTGCTAGAGGAAGTTGTGTGGAGCCCTAGAAATCAATTCAGAGTATTTTCCCGGAAATAGAATGAATGATGTGAAAAAACACTGGTTGTTCAACGGACAATATATAATGGTAAAACTTGTTGTCCCTGAGACAAATCTTATATATGAAAAGGACTTTTTATCCTCCCTCATGACATTTCAAGGATGATATATTGGGCAGTTTTGCCCTAGTTACCTATTGTTCTGTATCATTCATCTATAGTATCATGTGCTCTTTCTTATGGGAAAGACTGTTGTGAAGTAGAACATACTGTATGAAAGTAGCCAGTGATATATTGGGCAGTTTTGCCCTAGTTACCTATTGTTCTGTATCATTCATCTATAGTATCATGTGCTCTTTCTTATGGGAAAGACTGCTGAGAAGTAGAACATACTGTATGAAAGTAGCCAGTGATATTTTATACTGGTGGGTTAGATGATACCTTGAGGTTCAACCAGTGTTTTTGCTTCCAGCGACAAGTAAATAGTAAAAGTGTATTGAGTCGGTACGGTGTCGGTCAGTTAGTTTTAGTCTAATGAAGTATTTGGGTCAGTATTAGTTACAGTATATATCCAGTTACTCGACTAATTAACAGTGAAACTGTACAAGTAAGTTTATTAGTTACGTTAGTCGTGGTATTTCCGTTTGAGCGTTATTTGTTAAGTTACTTAGGCCTACAAGTTACAATAGTGTACAAGAGAAAGCAGTTTGTAGAAATGTTTCCGTTAAGTAGATTTGGCCTTATTTTCACCAAATAATTTAAAGGAACCCGTCCAATCAAAGAACAACGTTACAACAATATAGTAATAATTAATGCATGAATACTAGAATTATAATATTGGGTTGTTATAATCGCTCCTGCGTTTTTAAACTACATATATATATATATATATATGGCGGTAAGTATATAATAATATAACATGTTGAAAAAGTACGTAACGGTTCAAGAGGGACTACTTTTTGTTTCGCTGGAGACTAGACGGAAGTGAATTAGTCAAATGGGATAAAGATACTAGACAGCACGTATGACGTAGGCTTATATTCTAATAATATCAACACGAATGCTGCTTGCTCTTTTATAGCATTGTAAGTTTACTGCTTAATGCTTAAAAAAAATCCTGAAACATAACGGAAAACCTGCGTTATATTGATTGAAACGATACCATGTGGCCTACTTCGCGTCGTTATAGCAACTGTGATGCTTCTTGTAACTTTCATGGTATTCTGCAATCCTCCGGATACAGAATCTATGTTAATCCTCCGAATACAGAATCCATGGTAATCCTCCGGATACAGAATCCATGGTAATCTCCGAACACAAAATCCATACCAATCCTCCGAATAAAGAATCCATGGTAATCCTCCGAATACAAAATCCATTCCAATCCTCCGAATACAGAATCCACGGTAATCCTTCGAATACAAAATCCATACCAATCCTCCGAATACAGAATCCATGGTAATCCTCCGAACACAAAATCCATACCAATCCTCCGAATACAGAATCCATGGTAATCCTCCGAACACAAAATCCATACCAATCCTCCGAATACAGAATCCATGGTAATCCTCCGAACACAAAATCCATACCAATCCTCCAGATACAGAATCCATGGGGAATATATTGTTAAATTCAAAACGAAATAATACATAGAAAGGTGTGTTGACTATTAGTTAACGCCATTTACAACTAACCGTTACTCTTTACTGGATGTTTATTTGTTTGGCGAGTCGCAAAATCACTCTTTGCGCTATTTGTACCGCAAGATTATTGCGCCTGCGTGATACCGATATCAGCAATATCATCCCAATAAGTATCAGACGATGGCGGTG
>NW_013668575.1:147369-148470 GCF_000517525.1 Limulus polyphemus
GGTATCGAAACCCGGTTTCTAGCGTTGTAAGTCCGCAGACATACCGCTGTGCCACTGGGGGGGGGGCATTAGGGAGCAGATAACCATTGTGTAGCTTTGCACTCAGAGAACAATAGCAATTTTTGCGTCATATGCATTAAGTGAATCACGAATATTCGGGGAAAACTATCCATGGCCACTGGCCACTCTTTGACCAGAAATGAATTCTTCTGTTTCCTCATTTTATTTTCCAAGCCCACGGTCAGATTTTCTGGCTATATCCCCGCTTCTACTGCTGCTTATGATGATCTTTAGCTGCTTTAATTTATCAAACATTTTCAAGAAATATATATATATTTACCCCTGATGAAGTTACATCCATCTTCAGAAAGCGCTCGAGTTATAGGGTTTTGTATTTCTGTCTATGGTATAGTTTGTATTAGTCTAAACCTACACTAATTTCGAAATTAAACTCACAAGTGATGGCTTTACTAAAAACAATTCAAAGTAATTAGGGACGTTTCACAAGACTAATAATTCGCTGATCTATTATCATTTGGAGCCACATTGGCTGGTTGGTCTCCTTTCATATAGTCCTTGAAATGTATAATCACTTGGAGTTACATTGGTTGATTGGTCTCCTTTCATATAACCCTTGAAATGTATTATCATTTTGGAGTTACATTGGCTGGTTCGTCTCCTTTATATAACCCTAGAAATGTGTTATCACTTGGAGTTACATTGGCTGGTTCGTCTCCTTTCACATAGCTCTAAAACTGTATTGTCACTTGGAGTTACATTGGCTGGTTCGTCTCCTTTCACATAGCCCTAGAAATGTATTGTCACTTGGAGTTACATTGGCTGGTTGGTCTCCTTTCATATAACCCTAGAAATATGTTATCACTTGTAGTTACATTAGTTGGTTGGTCTCCTTTTATATAACCTTAGAAATGTATTATCACTTAGAGTTACACTGGCTGGTTGGTCTCCTTTCACATAGCCCAACAAAAGTATTATCACTTGGAGTTACATTGGCTGGCTGGTCTCTTTTCACATAGCTCTAGAAATGTATTGTCACTTGGAGTTACATTGGCTGGCTGGTCTCTTTTCACATAGCTCTAG
>NW_013668575.1:148791-152576 GCF_000517525.1 Limulus polyphemus
GCTGGTTGGTCTCCTTTCACATAGCCCTACAAAAGTATTATCACTTGGAGTTACATTGGGTGGTTGGTCTCCTTTCATATAACCCTAGAAATGTGTTATCATTTGGAGTTACATAAGTTGGTTGGTCTCTTTTCATATAACCTTACAAATGTGCTATCGCTCGGAGTTATATTAGTTGGTTGGTATCCTTTCATATAACCTTAGAAATGTATTATCGCTTGGAGCCACATTGGTTGGTTGGTCTCCTATAATATAACCTTACAAATGTGCTATCGCTCGGAGTTATATTGGTTGGTTGGCCTCCTTTCATATAACCTTAGAAATGACTAGAGTTTTAAAACTTAAACATTGAAGTAACAAGTATAACATTCTAGAAATTCTAAGAACAAGTTTCTAGATTCTAGAAGGTATGAGACCAAGAAGCATTGCTGTAGGCAGGGGAACTACTGGTGCTACGGCTGTGTGACCCTAAGTTACCATACAGAGGGTAAGGCGGAATTTTGTTTGCTTGACTGAAAGACCGGTGAAAATGTATCTGTTAGTTACCTACTTTTGAAGTTACTATTGCAAATATTCTACACTGGACTAAAAAAATTATTTATTTATTTATTTCACATTATAAATACATTATTACAATATTACCCACTGTTTTGTTTTAGCCGCGATATAGTGGCTCATAGAATGGCTTTGAGTTTTTTTTTTTTCAAATACAAACTTTTAGCTCATAGCTCCATCTCTTGACCAATTTGAGATCGAATTACAGCCGCGGCTATTGAGGATTCCCTCTTCTTTACAATTTGCGACACGTGAGGTCCCTGTGCGTGTGTATTGATTCCACCTGCCTCGACCCAGACTTGGACTAAGTAGCACTGAACTTATGTGATATTAACAATGTCACGACTCTACAACTTTAATTCCATAAGTATCAAAATTTCTGTATATTTTTAGATTTTAATTATGTCTAGAAGTTCATAGTTGGTTCATTCTGCTTCAGATTAGCTCTTAGGGTTGACTGCTACATATTTCCAATTGGCGTCAACTTTAGAATGCATCTTCTCTTCTGATTGGTCTGTAAGAGCAGATTGTCACACCCTTCCAATTGGCGCCAATTTTAGAATGCATCTTGTTATCTGATTGGTCTATCAGAACAGATTGATAGTCAAATCCTTCCAATTGCCGCCAATTTTAGACTGCATCTTGTCTTCTGGTTGATCTATCAGAACAGACTGATTGTCACACCCTTCCAACTGCCTCCAACTTCAGACTGCAACTTGTCTTCTGGTTGATCTATCAGAACAGACTGATTGTCACATCCTTCCAACTGCTTCCAACTTCAGACTGCATCTTGTCTTCTGGTATCAGAACAGACTGATTGTCACATCCTTCCAACTGCCTCCAACTTCAGACTGCATCTTGTCTTCTGGTTGATCTATCAGACTACAGTGTCCAGAAACTTGATCTTCTCTGACAACTGGCTGGACATCCACATAACAGTCATTATCCTGTAACTTGTATCATATTCAACTAGAAAGATCAATGTTTAGTTTGAAAGTTAATTGTACAATAAGTTCTGTTAAGATTAACATTTCTCGATTCCAGAACCGTATTAGTTTTGTAAGATTCGCTTCAGTTTTTTTTGTGTCTGTCTGTGTAAGGTGAATTTTTGACTTTATTCTGTTGCTAACTGGACTGAAGCTGACTTCTGATGTGACAACTGTAATAGTCTTTTGTATCTTTTTTTTATTCAAAATGTAAACTTTAGTCTTTATGTATTTATTTCAAGTACGTCTTCAACTTTTGCAGCCGATCACAAATTTGGATTTTAGTCTATTTTACCAGAAAGTTCCCTGCCGTTAAGTGTTATTGTGGAGCTAATCTACCAGTAGGACTTCATAAAAACGAATATGAATACAATAAAAGACAAGAAAAGACCACTATTATAGGGTGATACCTAATTTCAATACGTTTTACCAACTTAACACAGATATTCTGAAAATTCTAGATACACATCTAGATGTCTCTCGGTGGCTCATTGGTAAGTATGAGGACTTATAACACTAAAAACTCATGTTTCGATACCCGCGGTGGGCAGTATACAGATAGCCAATTGTGTAGCTTTGTGTTTAAATAATAAATAAACAAACGAAAAATGTACATGTTTTTTTAACAGTTAATACTATTAATACAAGTACAAAATTCCACACACAAGCACTTTTCTTCAGTTAAAATTCTCAGTTAGTATTTGAACCAAGCATAACTTTAAATACTACTAGGATAGACTATAGTTAACCTTTTCACGTCGTCTTGCTTACAGATAAACAGATGAGATTCTTATAACAAACTGTCAAGGTTTTCTGGACACAGCCTTACAAACCTATCCGTCAGAGGTCATTACAGAAAAAAAAAGCTCTTATAAACGGATTGCTTGTTTGTTTCGAATTTTGCGCAAAACTACACGAGGGTTTTCTGCGCTAGCTGTCCCTACTTTAGCAGTGTAAGACTAGAGGGAAGGCAGCTAGTCATCACCACCCACCGCCAACTCTTGGGCTACTCTTTTACCAACGAATAGTGGGATTGGCCGTCATATTATAACGCCCCCACGGAGGAAAGGGCGAGCATGTTTTTGGTGTGACGGGGATTCGAACCCGCGATCCGTAGATTGCGAGTCGAGCGCCCCCTAACCACCTGGCCATGCCGGGCCTTTTTATAAAAGGAACAAATCAAACCATCATTACTGGATTACCGTCGAAAATATTGTCAACAGCGAAGTGAATATTTAATTAGCTTTACTGGTGGACAAATTAATTTTAAATTGTGTTCATAGCCTAGTTTGGTCGGCAATAATTATGATTCGTTTTGACCCCAACCACACACTGACTTGGTATATTAATCTAGTCCCCCCGTTGGCACAGCGGTAACTCTACGTACATGCAATGTTAAAATCCGGGGGTCAATTCCCCACGGTGGACACAGCAGATAGCTCAATGTGGCTTTGCTATAGAACAAACAAATATTAATCTAGGCTGGTTGAGTATCTTTATGTATATTTAATAGAGAATTGGAATTTTCAACTTAAATGGCACTTTGTGTAAACGTGGGCTAAACGGCCTGGTCACAGACCTCCTAGGATTAATTTATAGCCGGTCCTGAGTTTTGTACTATTGACCTGAGGGAAGACAGCTTACCAGTAATGCCCGATGATACTAAGACTTTGTCCGGCTCCCTCAATCAGATAACGGGGTTGACTATTATTTTTATGCCAGCAGTTTATCATAGTATCTACACACACACACACTCAAGAAAGTCTACATATCGTAAATACACACACATCACAGTATCTACACACACACACACTCAAGAAAGCCTAAATATTGTTAAGTGTTACTAATGTCAGTAGTTCATCACAGTGTCTACACACACACACACTTAAGAAAGCCTACATATTGTTAAGTGTTACCAATGCCAACAGTTCATCACAGTATCTACACACACACTCTCAAGAAAGTCTACATATTGTTAGCAGTTCAGCACAGTATCTACACACACACTCAAGAAAGCCTACGTATTGTTAGCAGTTCATCACATTATCTACACACACACTCAAGAAAGCCTACGTATTGTTAGCTGTTGCCAATGCCAGCAGTTCATCACAGTATTTACACACACACTCAAGAAAGCCTACATATTGTTAAGTGTTACCAATGTCAGCAGTTCATCACAGTATCTACACACACACTCAAGAAAGCCTACATATTGTTAAGTGTTACCAATGTCAGCAGTTCATC
>NW_013668576.1:0-35686 GCF_000517525.1 Limulus polyphemus
CCTGATGAAGCAGATGAACCCCACGTGAAGCAGAAGCCAACGAGACGGAGACCAGTACGGAAGAAGATACGTCCAGTAAAATTATGAGACTTTGTTGAATTGTAATTTTGTGTTTGTAATTCTGTACATTTAATTAAGTTATTGTAAATTGTTATTGGTTTATTGTAAGTGACTATTGTTCAGGACAAACAATACTAAGGAGGGGGCAGTGTTGCATCAGCGAGGTCACGTACCTAGTAACACGCCACGTCCTTCTCGAACCTTCGTGAATTGTCGAGAGAGTACTAGATTGGGGGTAGTCTGGTATATAAGATGGTCACAACGTGACGAGAGGTAATGAGTAATTGAACTGCAGTCAGAGAGTATTGTTGAAGTTAAGCACGTGAGACGTTCGTTGTTATAGCGCGACTGTTGAAATTAAGTGTATCGTAAAGTTGTATTTGAAAGAATAAACCAGTTTTATTAAGAAAGGTCTTGTGTCGCTAAAGTTTCGTCAGAACGACGTTACGGAAAATCAACTAACGACTGGAGGCGTAACAATATTTTAACGAGAAGTAAGGGTGGCCTACTTTAGATCTTTACAGAAGGTAGGGTGGTTAACCTACCAGAAGTAGTCATCGTTTCATTAAAACTTAATTATTAAAAGGTGATGCAATTATGACTTAATTTATTTTCTTAATGAAGTTAGTGTGTTTAAGCTACCAGTAGTTAGCATTGCTTTATTGACACTTAGTTTTTTATCGTGATGTAACGGTTCCGAATTTGAGTTTCTTAGTGAAGCTGGAGTTATTAAGCTACCAGTAGTTAGCATCGCTTTATTAAATCTTAGTTATTAAAACGTGATGTAATGGTGGCCTACTTGAGTTTCTTACTGCAGTTAGTGTCATTAACTTTCCAACAGTTAGTATCGCTTGATTAAAACTTAGTTTCTTTAACGCAGATGTAATGATGGCCTACATAAGTTTCATATTAAAGTGAATCTGATTAACCTACTAGTATCTAGAATCGTTTCATTAAAACTTTGTTATTTTGACGTAATATAATCTTGACCTACTTGAGTTTATTAAAGAAGCTAGTGTGGTTTACTACCAGTTATTAGGATCGCTATTAGAACTTTGTTATTTTAATGTGATATAATCGAGACCTACCTGAGTTTATTACAGAACGTAGTGTGGTTAACTTACCAGTTGTTAGCAGCACTATGAGAACTTTGTTATTTTAACGTGATGTAATTGTAACCTACTTGAGATTCTTACTGAAGTTAGTGTTATTAACCTACCAGTACTTAGCAGCGCTATATTAAAACTTAGTAAATTTAACGTGATGTAATAGTGGCCTAATTGAGTTTATTACTGAAGTTAGTGTGATTAACCTACCAGCAGTTAGAATCGTTTCATTAAAACTTAGTTATTCTAACGCGATGTAATTGTGACCTACATGAGTTGATTACAGAAGCTATTGTGATTAAGCTACCATTAACCTATCTGTAGTTAGTATTGCTTCATTAAAATTTTGTTATTTGAACGTGTTGTAATGGTGGCCTACTTTAGTTTCTTAATGAAGATAGTGTGATTAACCTACCAGTAATTAGTATCGCTTCATTAAAACTTTGTTATCTTAAGAGGAAGTAATAGTGGCCTACTTGAATTTCTTATTGTAGTTAGCATCGTTTCATTAAAAACTTAGTCATTTTATCGTGATGTAATGTTGGCCAACTTGAGTTTCTTAGTGAAGCTAGATTGATTAAGCTACCAGTAGTTAGCATCGCTTTATTAAAATTTTCTTATTTTAATGTGATAAAATGGTGAGATACTTAGTTTATTATAGATGATAATGTGGTTAACCTACCAGTTGTTAGCACTTTGTTATTTTAAAAACTTTGTTATTTTAACGTGATGTAATGGTCGCCAACTTGAGTTTCTTACTCTAGTTGTTAGCATCGCTATGAGAACTTTGTTATTTTAAAGTGATGTATTGGTGGCCTACTTGACTTTCTTACTGCAGTTAGTGTTATTAACCTACCAGTATATAGCAGCGCTATATTAAAACTTTGTTATTTTAATGTGATGTAATGGTGGCCTACTTGAGTTGAGATTCCTACTGAAGGTAGTATAATTAACTTACCAGTAGTTACAATCGCTTCAGTAAATGTTTTTTTTTATTTTTTTTATCGTGAAGTAATGGTGGCCTACTTGAGTTTCTTACTGAAGCTAGTGTGGCTAACCTTCCAGTAGTTAATATTTGATCTAAAAGAAGAAAATGTTGTAATGAATGTATGTGCATCTTTTTGTACATAAACAGGGACTTGAAATTGAAGATATTTCATAAGCATCTAACTGGTACACTAGCTGCACAGTAATAGAGTTGGTAATCTAGAGAAACAATAATGTAGCTGATACACTAGTTGCACTGTAAGAGAGCTGGTAGCCTAAAGACACAATAATGTATCTGGTACACCAGATGAACAGAGTTGGTAACCTAGAGACATAATCATATAGCTGCTACACTAGTCGCCCAGTAACAGATTTGGTAACCTAGAGACACAATAATGTACTGGTATATTACTTGCACAGTAATAGATTTTGAAACCTAGGATCACAATAATGTAGCCAGTAGACTTCTTGCACAGTAACAGAGTTAGTAGCCTAGACACATAATAATATAGGTGGTACACTAGTTTCACCGTAAGAGAGTTGGTAACCTAGAGACACAATAATTTAGTTCATACACTAGTTGTACAGTAACGGAGTTGTTAACCTAGAGACACAATAATATAGCTGGTACACAAGTTCCACAATAACAGAGTTGGTAACCAGAGGTAAAATAATGTAGCTGATACATTAGGCGCACCATAACAGAGTTGGTAACTTAAAGACACAACAATGTAGCTAGTACAATAGTTGCACAGCAAGAGAGATGACAATGTAGAAACACAATGATGCAGCTGGCACACTAGTTGCACAGTAACTGAGTTAGAAACCTAGACACTCATTATTTTGAATGTCAGACAAGTTGCACCATAATGGAGATGGCAACGTAGAGACACAATAATGTAGCTGGTACACTAGTTGCACAAAAACAGAGTTGGTGATCTAGATATACAACAATGTAGCTAGTATACTAGTTGCACGATAAGAGATTTGGTAACATAGAGACACAATAATTAGCCAGTCCTCTAGATGCAGTGGAAGAGAATAGGTAACTTATAGACAAAATAATGTAGTTTGTATACTAATTGTACCGTAAGAGAATTGGTAACTTAAAAACACAAAAATGTATCTGATACAATAGTTGCACAGCAAGAGAGATGACATTGTAGAGACACAATGATGTATTTGGTACACCAGTTGCACAGTATCAAACTAAGTATCATAAAGACAACATAATGTAGCAGGTACAATAATTGCACAGTAATCGAGTTGGTAACCTATAGACACAATAATGTAGCTGGTACTCTAGTTCCACAGTAACAGAATTGGTAACGGTGCAACTAGTGTACCAGCTACTTTATTGTGTCTCGATTACCAACTCCTTTACGGTGCAATTAGTGTACCAGATACATTACTGTGTCTCTAGGTTATAAAACCTGTTAATGTGCAACTAGTTTACCAGTTTACATTATGGTGAATTTACGTTATCAAATCTGTTACTGTGCAACTAGTGTACTAAATACATTATTGTGTCTCTAAATTCCAACTCTCTTTCAATGAAACTAGTGTACTAGCTACATTAGTATGTCTCTAGTTTACCAACTATGTTACTCATAGTCGTGTCCCTAGGTCACGAAATGTGTTACTGTGCAACTAGAGTACAAGCTACAATATTGTGTCTCTAAGTTCTCGTTTCCCAAACAAGCCATGTCACTAGGTTACCAACACTGTTACGGTTCAACTAGTGTACCAGTTACATTATTGTGTCACTAAGTTACAAACTATGTTACTGTACAACAAGTGTATCGGTGAAATAATTGTGTCTCTAGGTTACTAACACTGATACGATGCAACTAGAGTACCAGCTACGTTATTGTGTCTCTAGATTACCAAATCTGTTACTGTAAAACTATTGTACCAGCTATGTTATTGTGTCTCTAGGTTAACAACTCTCTTACGTTGCAACTAGTGTACCAGCTATATTATTGTGTCTCTAGGTTAACAACTCTCTTACGTTGCAACTAGTGCACAAACTATATTATTGTGCATCTAGGTTACAAATTATGTTATTTTGCAACTAGTGTAACAGCTACGTTATTATGTCTCTAGGTTACCAACTGTGTTACTGTGCAACTAGTGCAACAGCTATATTATTGTTCCTCTAGGTTACCAACTCTGTTACTGTGCAACTAGTGTACCAGGCATATTATTGTGTCTCTAGCTTACTAACTCTTACTGTGCAACTAGTACACTAATTATATTACTTTGTTTCCAAGTTACCAACTCTTTTACTGTGCAACTAATATATCAGCTACATTATGGTGTCTCTATGTTACAAAATCTCTTACGGAGCAATTAATGTACCAGCTAAGATGGTAACAGAGCTGCTAGTCTTTTAAAATTTTTAGAGTTGGTAACCTTGTGATATTGTTGCAGAGTTGGTAACCTCGTGGAATTGTTCAGAGTTGGCTTTTGTTTTTTATTTAGTAGTTGAAAAACATTAAAATGTCCAATGAGATCCAAAGCGACCATGAAAAATTTCAGAATCACCAACTGACTAAAAGTTCAGAACAGCAACTGGTTGACAACTAAGCATGCAATCAGTCAGAAAGAAATCACGCTTTACATTGCAGCCATATATGAAACTCCAAGCATTTGATGAGCTGGTTACCGGCAAAAATTCCAAGACCAAAATATGGCAGAGATGGCACATTGACCTTCACTTACATTTTACTATGAATATCATATCATATAGTGTTGCTATTAGCACGTGCATTGATCAGCACGTTTTTTAAGCGAATAATATGGCGATTCAGTGGTTAGTAATATCCTGAGAAAAGAGGGAGGATTCGTTTGTTTGTTTGTTTTAGAGTAAAGTCACATTGGGTTATCTGATGAATTCACGACGGGAAATCGAACCCTGGATTTTAGTGTTGTAAATCCGTAGACTTACCGTGTCCCAATGAATGACAGAAGGATTCGAGCGAATGGAATGTTCAACATGCCAATCAGATTTGAATCCAATTGACCATGATGGGATGCTCCGTGAAGATGTTTGGCAACTCGTGATTTCGTGTTGATGAACTGGAGGAGTGAGTGGGTCATCTTAACCCAGTAGCTCATTCATTCATTCATTGTACGCTAGCCTCGTCGATGTTCAACTTTCACCGGACTCCAAATCGTAAAATATATTAATAAACGTTTTCTGGACATTTATTAGGCTACAAATTTTACAAAGTCTGTAGTACTAAGTGAGTATTTGTGGACATAGATTCTAATAAATGACATTTGAATATTAGGTCAGATGTCTGATCGCCTGACATTTGTTTTGCGTATGATATAAACTCGGGAGTACTATTGATGATACTTGATAGAGGTAGTTGTGTCTAGCCAATGCGAGAATGTAGAAAACTCTGATTAATAGTTAACAAACAGAGTATAAAAGTAGTTTTTGTGAGCAAGAAGGGTTTAAAAATAAACTTGTTTTGTGAAGAAAGAACAGTAATAAAAGGGAAAATAAAATTTGATGTGGAATACACAGAAATATTTCACGGAAAAATTAGTATTGATTTTAATTAATTAAAAATTGCTTTTGAGAACAAAAATGCATTTTTGCGTGATGACAGAAAAGGGTCACTTGTACTATTTTATTTTCTTATAAGCGGAAAAAAATCCAGTCAATTAGGGTTAACATACTCATTTTAAGTAATGTATTTTGATACTGGTACTGATATTTTCAACGTGAAAGAAACCTTGCATGCATATAGGCTAAATAGTCAGGTCAGAGACCTTTGGGATTTAGGTACAATCGCCTCGAAGCCTGGACCTTCCGACCTGCAGCCCACCACGATAATCGTTATGCTATGTCTAGCCTGACTTATTTTTAAATTGTACAGAAATTCTCACAGCCACAGTAGAAAAGCGATTATTTATTTCCATGCAGAGACACAGAGAGACAAGATTAATTATAAATATAAAATTATTTCTTCTCCTGTTTAACTAGAAGGTATGTGCAACAAAGTGAAAGTGAACACAAGTTACGTTAGTGTGATTTCTGTGTTTATACGATGTTCCTTTACAGCATTGCAACTTGATAGGTTAGAAACGCCTATCTTTTAAGTTTTTACTACACAAGTTTACTTGTTTTGTATTTACATCGATAGTTTTTTGTTTTGTTTGTGTTGTTTTTTAGCCGAAAGTGTCATTTCTCATCGTCACTTGTCAAACCGTCGTCAGATAGCCGAGGGAATATAGAAACAAAAGCAAGAATAGTTAAGAATGTGTTGCTTAGCTTGTGTAGAATTTGGTTTTTCTTTCCATGTCATGTACATCTGAACAATACAAAAAATGGGAGATACCGTTCTCTGTGTCAGTACAGCCACGAGCACGACTGATTTCAAAACAAGTCACAGGACATCTAATAATGTCGTTAGCTATTCATCTTTCTATCTATCAGTCTAACTGTTAGCCTTTCTGTCTATCTATCTGTATGTTTATTATTCGGTATACTAGTTTATCTATCCCTCTATCTCTCTGTCTATCATTTTGGCTGTTGGTCTATCTATCTATGTGCTTATTAGCCTGACTAATTAGTCTTTCTAATTCTTTATCTATTTATCTGTCTGTTCAATTTGACTGTTAATCTCTCTAATTCTCTGTCTATCTGTCAGTTCAGCTTGACTGTTGGTCTCTCTGTCTATCTGTCTATTATTCTGACTGTTAGTCTCTCTAATTCTCTATCTATCTGTCTGTTATCTTGACTGTTAGTCCATCTATACCTCTATCTCTCTGTCTGTTCAGCTTGACTGTTAGTCTCTCTAATTCTCTATCTATCTGTCTATCAGTCTGACTGTTAGTCTCTCTAATTCTTTGTCTATCTGACTATTAGTCTGACTATTAATCTCTCTAATTCTCTATCTATTTGTCTGTTCAGCTTGACTGTTTGTCTCTCTAATTCTCTATTTGTTGGCTGTTGGTCTCTTTGTCCGCCTATCTATTTGTTTATTCGTCTGGCTGTTAGTCTTTTATCTCTCTTTATGTCTATCAGTTTGTTTGTTGGCCACTCTGTCTATCTATCTGTATGTGACGCTGTTAGTCTTTATGTCTATATATCTATCTTTATAAATGAGTATAGTTAAATATGTATATATTCTACAAATATTAAAACAGATGCGAATAGCAATCGAATAACTCAAAATATCAGTTTCTGTGTTTGTTTCGGATATTCAAGCAAAACTATATGCGCTGTCACTAATTTTTAAATTATATATTAGGAGAAAAGCAGCTTTCCAGCAACATCCACAGAAAACTTTGGGCTACTGTAATCTGCTAATGGAATTTGACTCACTCTCATAACGCACCCCCAGCCCCAAAGTGCCCAGCGTGGGTTTTTGGCAACGAGGCATGACCCTCAGATTCACAGTCCAGCTCGTTAACTACTAAGTTCAAAATTAATTCTAGAACCGGCATCACGTTTGCTATTGCATTAAAAACACAATTTTTGAACTACACGTTTTGTGGTTGTATATTTTTTGTTTTAAATAATTAATATTGCTTATTTAATAAAAATGCTCTCATTTTGACACTGGAAGAAAAATATGAAGTTATAAACATCAAATTGATATACATACGAAAAAATTTACAACATAGTTAGAGATACCATATTGTTTCGTAACCTTTATGGTTTATGTATAAATATTTTTACAGTTTTATTTGCTTTGAGTAATTCTTCAATTTCAGAGAGAGCTATTTTATAAAACTAAAGTATAAATTTTGTTAAACTTAATATACGGAGGTTGAATACATTATATCAAAACAGTTTGGAGCCTCATCACGTCAATATAATATATGTCTCTACGTCCGATCATGCAGTATCTGACGGCCATAGATCTAACGTAGTTTTCATTGCAAAAGGCTCTGTCGTAAGGCTTTCACGTCCAAAAATACACCAATCCTCTCTAACTGCTTTCCATAATCCATCTTGCTCACGAAGATAACGATTATCCAGACCCTGCAGTCTGATCGCACAGAAATCGATAGCTGCTACGTCATATAGCTTGACAGGTATATTTTCGTATGCAATAACATGAATACCTTTTTCATTCTCTAGATACCTGAAATACGGGATGGATAAGCCAATATGTAGTGGAAACAACTTGTGTATACGAAACTTCTGTCACTTTTCCCAGACAGAGATCTTTCGTTTTTATGTTGCAATCTGTTGCCCGAGACACGTAGACGTTTTTTGCTTCTCATTTTGTGTTCTTGAATTTTCACCTGTTACAAGTTGCTGCACTTTTCTTACTATGGCTAGAATACGACTTCTTGCACATCTCTTTCTGGGTGGTCTTGGTGTCCCAAGTTGATCCATATTCTTTTTTTTAATTCCATTGTAAATAGCTTTCGGTGAAATCACCTAGCTACGAAACTTCAAACATTGTCAAAATGAAGTTCTGATATATGCCATTGTACCAAGACTTTACACGTCGGCTGATTGTCACGTGACTTGGTAATATGTATCGTTTTAATATAACATACTCAACCTTTCTTTCGCAGTTGTATTTACTTTGAGTAGTTCTTCTATTTAAGATAGAAATGTTTTAGGAAATTAATACCTAGATTCTGTTAACCTTGGCATAGATCATGAGTATAGAATAAAATCATTACTAGATCTCTTGTTATACATATTGTTTTTTTAAATACGATCATTATAATACGAAAACAGATTGGTGTGATTCAAGTAGTATCTTGATCTAGCGAGCCAGTTGGTTCAGTTCAAGTTTGTTTGTTTCTTTGTAAAGCTACACAATAGGCTATTTGTGCTCTGCCCACCACGTTATAAGTTAGTTCATAGAGATTCCGCTGTGCCACTGGAGGGCAGTTCAAATTTAATTATTTTAATAAGAAAAACATAGTCTGGAGAAGACATTCAAAATAAGTTATACCAATAACGGAAAATTGTCCTGAAGTCATAACTGAATGTCATGTTATTGATGTTTGAAAAATATTATGCGAACTATCCTTGATATCTCATTGAGAAGACTTCTTAGTACGCTGATAATAATGTTGACTGATAGACATATCTTCTACAGCAGCAAAAAGAGTAGAACCTCTAGAAATAACTTCCAGACAAGAATTCTAGAGCAGGTGATGCGAGTAATATTTCCACACATGACTTATAAAACAGACGAAGGTGTAGTATTTCTACACATGACTTATAGAACAGACGAAGGTGTAGTATTTCTACACATGACATATAAAACAGACGGTGTAGTATTTCTACACATGACTTATAAAACAGACGATGTAGTATTTCTAATATGACTTACAGAACAGACGAAGGTGTAGTATTTCTACACATGACTTACAGAACAGACGAAGGTGTAATATTTCCACACATGACTTATAAAACAGACGAAGGTGTAGTATTTCTACACATGACATATAAAACAGACGGTGTAGTATTTCTACACATGACTTATAAAACAGATCAAAAAGTAATATTTCTACACAAGACTTATAAAACAGACCAAAAAGTAATCTTTCTACACAAGATTTACAAAACAGACGAAGGTGTAGTATTTCTACACATGACTTATAAAACAGACGAAGGTGTAGTATTTCTAATATGACTTACAGAACAGACGAAGGTGTAGTATTTCTACACATGACTTATAAAACAGACGAAGGTGTAGTATTTCTAATATGACTTACAGAACAGACGAAGGTGTAGTATTTCTACACATGACTTATAGAACAGACGGTGAAGTATTTTTACACATGACTTATAAAACAGACGAAGGTGTAGTATTTCTACACATGACTTATAGAATAGACGGTGTAGTACTTCTACACATGACTTATAGAACAGACCAAGGAATAATATTTCTGCACAAGATTTACAAAACAGAAGAAGGTGTAGTATTTCTACACATGACTTATAAAACAGACCAAGGAATAATATTTCTACACATGACTTATAAAACAGACGGTGTAGTATTTAAACACATGACTCATAAAACAAACGGTGTAGTATTTCTACATATGACTTATAAAACAGATCAAAAAGTAATATTTCTACACATGACTTACAAAACAGAGGAAGGTGTAGTACTTCTAGAAGTATCTTTTTTAAGAAGATGTCTTAGGTATAACTTCAAAAGCAGAAGAAAGAGTAGAATTTCTGAACATAACTTTAAAACAGATAGGGAATATCAGTAACAGTTAATGAAAAAACGTATACTAATAGATCTTCAAAAGGCTTTGATAAAGTCATAGCTTTTATTATGATGTTCTAGAATGAGTGTATCATAAATTAAAACCAATAACTCAAACGCTTTCGGAAAGTTGATTTTTTTCTTTAGGACATTCGGGTTATTGGGATTATTTTCCGGCGCTACTTATTTTTTATCACGTGTGCTTTTAAATATCTGAATATTACAGAATACATTTTCAGTGACATGTAAAGAGTCTGGATACAGTTTTCAAAGCGTATGATAAGTCATGAAAGTCTGGTCAATATGGTGATGGTCAATGATACTACTCTAAGTGATGGCTACTCCTTGTGCTTCACAGATTTTTGTTGACACTTGAACTTAGACCTTATAATTAATCTCTTTTCAAATATTTGGAGGAAAACTTTTATCATTTAAGGAACTTTTAAGTTATTGTATATTTCCCAAAAGTGGACTTTAAACAGACGAACACTGACCAGTTATAATAATGATGAAGACAAAGTGTTCTTTCTTTTTTTGTGTTTATTGAAATCCCCCCTCAAAATTGATGGCATACTTCCTCCCCTAAAAAACCGAGTTTCATCAAAACCCTGAGCATTTCCCTTTATTGACTGATGGTGATCGCCTCTTCATCTTACTCTGTTTTAGAGCTTTGCAATTGTTCTACATATTATTTCCATCACATCAGTGAGTATAATATTTTATTTATAAGGACTTTTCTGTCACAATAAAAAGGAAAGGAAAAGGTCTGTGCTTTCTGCAATCTCTTCAATCCTAGGGAATATAGGACTTCTGCTGAGTAACTAAAAGATCGTTTTATGTCTGACGGAAATACGATCGATACAGAAACAATCTTCTGTTTGATTGCCATGAGAAATGGTTAGGAACCGGAACTGTTCATGATTGTCATGTAAATCCCCTATAATTGACGAGTCAAGAGCACTGAACCCGCGGGGTATCCTCATTGTTCGACACCAGAATGGTGCAGATGCAACTATAAATAGTAAAGTAGATGATATCATCGAAACAAACAGAACGAAACAACTACACAAAAATAGGAAAAGTGTTACGTGTCCTATTTCTCGTTTCAAATATCCAGTTTCTCCTATACAAGAGTAAAAGCCATATTGAAATCAGTAAGTTAGAAAATGTCTATAATAAATGTCTGTCTACTAAAGAACATCTCACTCTGGTATTAATCAGGAAAATCAATATTAAACTTTCACTGAATCAGCTGGACTTTCTACTGGGTTCTGATTGGCAAAGATTGGATTATTTCCACGATGAAAAGCCTCTTAGATACTGACGAATTGGTGGTCTTGATTAGAGAAATAAGAAGGTGCGTTATAAATGTTATTGATGTTTTTAAAACTACAAAGTTATTTCAGCTTCAGTTGATAGTTATTTGGTCTATCTATTTAGGCTTATTTAGGTGATTAGCCTATTGAATAGTAGAGGTTAAAGAGTTTAGTTTGGTTTGTTTTGAATTTTGTGCAAAGCTACACGAAAGCTATCTGCGCTAACCGTCCCTAATTTAGCAGTGAAAGACTAGAAGGAAGACAGCTAGCCAACTCTTAGGCTACTGTTTCCAACAAATAGTGAGATTGACCGTCACATTATATCGCCCCCACGGTGAGAAAGGGCGAGCATATTTGGTGAGACTGGGATTCGAACCCGTGACCCTCAGACTGCTAGTCAAGCGCTCTAACCACCTGACCATAAGGTTAAACAGATTTCATCCTCTCAGTATTATTAACGTATATAACCAGAAATAAAATGCGTTTTTGATATTCTTTTTTTTGGGGGGGGGGGTGTACTTCTGCGTAATAAATGAATACTATTTCTTTTCTTTGAACTTCTGTAATAATCATTCTTCCCGTCCTTTTCAAGACTGTCCTAAACCAATAACGCGAACTACATACATTTACACGTGTAGTACGTGAGAATTATTGTCATATTTAACCTTTTCGTGACTACGCATTTTGTATTCCCAGAGATCATAGAAAAATTGGGAACTTGACAAAAAATTTTAATTTTTATATGTTGTTTACTTATTGTTTTTTTTTTACTGAAGAAATATCGTACATACTATGTGTTATTGGGTTCAGTGTGAAAACCCCTCTCCAAATATGCCTATATTGCACCGGGGAGTAGAAATTGTGGGCGTACTAAATACGCCCTTAGGAAATGCAATTTGTTTTATTCTCACTTTAAAAATACAACAATTTTGTTGAAAATAAGCATATTTTCTAGCTGTGTTTTTAAAGGAATAGAATTCGTGTTACAACGTTCACTTAAAATTGAACTGTAGTTTTCTATTAAATTCTTAATTATAGACATTAACTATTTTTTCACAAAGTATTTATGTGGAATGGATAATTAACAGTAAAATTGTTATTTTAACAAAAAACAAATGATCCATTAGAGCCACAACTTATTTCAATTTCACTGTAAGAATATCCCCCAAGTAGCACAGTGGTAAATCTGAAGGCTAATAACGCTAGTTTCAATACCCGTGGTAGGCTTAACACAGTTGCTTAATCCTTGGCTTTGTGCTTAACTACAGACAAAGAATATAAAAATTATTTCTATTTTAAAAAATCCGACAAACTCCTAAAAACGCTGATACATGTGGGAATATAAAAAAAAAAATATGCAAAAATGTGTTTCTTTGTATGTTGTTTCATGAGTTGCATACCCTCGTTGTTAACAATATTTTCGGCCTTAAATCCAATAATACTTCACGATGCTCTAGTAGCTCAAGAGGCTAAGTTAATTCCCAGTCCAAAATAATAATTGTCATAAAATAATAAACATAAAACTAAATCAGAAATAATAAAAAATAAAAATAGGCATGTCAAATAGTCTAAAAATACTTTGGTAAATATTTCACTTGCTTAAGCAGATTACTAACTACCATGCTGTGATAAAAAGTAACTCTTAAGTCACTTAGCTCAGTAAATTCAGGTTAGTCCTAGGCAGTAAGCTAACAATGTGAAATAATCTTTATGATAATAACAAAGTATTAATGTTTGAAATTAGTTACAAAAAATATAATAATCAAGACTGTTAATGAAAGTATCCATAAGGAAAGGATAGGGGACAATTAGATTGTTATTGTTTTGGAAAATATATAATACCTACTGCTCCTAAAGTCTGCTAAGACTGAGAGAGTTACTCACTATTGCGAATCTAATGCCGCTGTTGGTCAATCCACTATGAAATAACTGAGGGAGATTACACACTCCAGGCATCATCTGTTCTGCTAGCAGTAAACATTTTATTGTCCTCTTCTACGTGGTAAGTTGTATGTAACACTTACGTAGAATGTTCCAGAACAACAGGAAACTTCTTTGAACAACCCGCCATTGTTCAAATTATTTCGATTTTCATTGAATTATTTGTTTTAATAATACGTTAGCGAACAACAATTTATAAACATAACAAAGGGATTATTTTTTGGGTAGACATACTACATGTTTCGACAGTACTTTGGCCTTTCTTCTTCAGATATGCTGAAGTTATTTGTTTTAGCGCATAGCTACAAAACGGGTTGTTGGAGCTCTGTTCATCATAGGAATCGAACCTCGGACTTTAGTGTTGTAAGTTTGTAAACTTACCCTTGACTCATTTGGGAACATCGATTATATTATACCCATTTCTGAAATCGTGAATATGATAAAATTTTGAAAAATTCCTTTGAACTTTAAAAGTTCACTATACTATATAAAACTAGGTAAAAACATCATGAATGCGCCTGAATATAATAAAAGATGAGATTCAATAAAGTTCGCACTAATAATAAGACTTAGAACAAAATAAATAGGATAAACTAATATAACTAAGTTAATCATGTAATGTTATACTACATACTAGATCTAGCCCCAAAATCTTGTAACTTTGAATAAATTCTACAAATTTTGATAAAATAAACATTGTTACACAGATTTTTGGAATATATTTATTTGGAAATGAAAATTTTAATGTTTGAATAACGATATTAATATCCAAATGTGGGCAATGTGATTTGTAACGATATTAATATCCAAATATGGGCACTGTGATTTGTAACGATATTAATATCCAAGTCTGGGTACTGTGATTTGTCATATGTAAAATAATTTTTTTAGAATAAGTTCTGTGGATAAATCTCTTTGACAATGTCAAGAAAAAAATTACAACTTAATAAAAGGAATCAACAATTCGTCTACAAGAACGACTAATGTGAAAAGCTTTGCTGTAATCTTTTTCATTAAGGTTTGCAATGTGCGAATTTCAAGTTCGAATCCGTAACTTTAGAGATGAAGTTACCTCCTATAGGTGTCCCCTAAGTTCGTTCGAAGATATTTTGTTCAAACTGTACAAATGTATTGCTAAGTAAAAAATACATTGTTTCTAATAATTCTTTTATTGAACAATAATGGTAATTTCTAGGAGTAACATTATCGTAGAAACGTTTGTTTTCACTAACAAAATGCATTAATTAACCATAATTACGAAACGATTCTTGAAATTATCATTATTTTGTTTTTATTATTTAAAGGAAGACATGTGTATAGATGCAATTGTTTTAGTCGAAGCCTTTAATTGTATCTTTGTTCTCAATGGAGTTATTGATGATAAGGAACGGGTTAATGGAATAATTGATGATAAGGAACGGGTTAATATTGAGATTTTCTTTGTTAATATTACAGTATTGTTTAAATCGTTTTTAATGTATTTCTGTCCATTATCTACTAGAATTGATAAATCTTGACTTGTAGCTTTGTACCACCAACTCTAATACAAGTAAAAGAGTTAAATAGAGTCTACCCAAGTGTATATTGAATATCAGCGGGTAGCTGGGAGTTAACCTGCGATGAACTGGCGTCTCATTTAGAAGATTGTGTTACAGTCTGCTTGTGTCACAGGAAACAAAATTTAATCACCAGCTTTGTACGTCTTGTGAAGGGTCGACAAGGATTAATTAACTTACTTTTTTTTTATTTACTTACGTGCTATGTTCTAATGTAGTTCAGTTATATCTTAGAAACAAAATGTGTGTTAGATTTTAGTTTGTAGCCGAGAAAATCCACAAAATTATTGTGATATTAGTCCTGGGTGTTACTCTCTGTAACAGGACAGAGTCAAGGGTGGTAACTAGTATCATATAAGATCAATTTTTTTTATAGCCAATGTCGCCCTGTATAGAGATTATTTTATCACTGCCACAAGAGGGAATCATGTAACGGAGTTCGTAGATTTCAGCATTTATTTGCTGAAGTATACAAGTAATGTGAAATATAAAAACAATTCCACTCTCTCAGGCAGATTAGTTTTAACCACATGATCTGCAGTTAAAAAATTGTGGTTTGTTGCGTTATTTGTGTCAACCACACGTTTCTTTGCACTTAGAAAGAGTAGCAATAAAATTCAGCTTTAGCTCAGAATAAAAGTAGTTTCTTTCTAATCAAGTACAGTTCTATTTCTGATCATTATCTCTTGCCCTTTATCATTTATCCAGTTTATCTGGTTCATCCAGTTTATCCTGTTCATCCGCCTTCGTGTTGTTACCATGTTCTGCTGTCATTTTGATTTGTGTATTTGTCAATAAAGTGATTATTTTCTGTATGTTTTATCACCGAGCCCTGTCTAATTTAATCAGTGACAAATTACTACACAAAGGCTAAAGAGTAGGCTGCTGATTCTACCATTACTATGAAGATCAAGGAACTTACGTTCCGAGTTCCATATTTGGAGTGCAACTAAGTTTAACAAAAATCAATAGAAAACAAAAAGTATAACGAACAGAAAGTTAATGCGAGTGAAATAATAAAAACGTTGGCTCGTTTTCCTTTTATTAACTCTTGTTTTCAGTAAATAAAGATTGACAGAGACTGTAGGGAATTGAACGCGATAGAGAGTTTTTTTCTTCAGTTGTAACTATATATATATTTTCAACCTGAACGGACATTATGTGATACAATTGGCTAATAGACCGGATCAGTGATCCCGGGATTCAGCCATAGCCGTCCCGAATTTAACATGTCTGAAAATTTTGCTGTATTAAATTATGCTCTTTTTTTGGTAACCACACATTTAAAAGTGTTGTCCAAAATTACTCAAAATTTGTTTAAAGAGTTAACCAACCCTGGTAAAGAGCGTCTGCCTAAATATGGTTAAAATGTTATTTTCCCGTCACTTTCCCATATTTCTGTTTTAAAAACAATATTTTTACTAGCTAGTAATCCTTGTTGCTTTAAGCGGGTTGATGATAACCGATAATTCCATTTTGCAAACAAAAGCTTGAACATATTACAAAGTTACATTGTTTCATTATTTTGTCTCATTGTTTCGTTATTTCATTAATTTGCTACACTAAAAAACTGTTTATGACGTGATTGGCTTCAAGATTCCAAAATAAATGTACCAGTAAACCAAAGATGAAGATCGTTGGTTTAAATTCCAAAATTCTGGATATATATCTCAAAACCATTTTTATAAGATAATAGGAGGAAAACTATTATAAAATTCAAACTCAGTTTCACTAATATAAAAAAAAACATTTATGAAGTTTTAAATTATTTATAAGTTATAATTAATCACAAAACGTAGGGATTTTTCCAGCTGAACTTGACATTTGAAAATCATTTTGAGATTCTTTGTTGTTTCAAGTTAAGCACAAAGCAACACAATGGACTGTGTGTGCTCTCCCCACCACGGGTATCGGAACCCGGATTCTAGCGTTATAAGTCTGCAGATATACCGCTGTGACACTGGGGGGGGGGGCTCATGGGGGAAGGGTGATGTAAAATAAGTGTGGTTCCCATATTTTTTGATTGTAAAATTAATTTTGGTCTATAAATAGTGTTCGATAAATGAGAAGTACAAGATTTTCTAAGTGATCTAAGTGACCCAGGCGTGGCCTAATGGTTAGCGTGTCGGACTAGGGATCCAAGCATCTCAGTTTCTAGATTCATCGCTACCAAACAAGACAGTCAATTCAAGTATTTGGTTAATAGTTGTAACTTCAGGGGGAAGGTTCTGACGACTTCGTGTTTTTCATAGATGGCTGTTTAACTCATTGTGGGTATAATGTGTTTTTACATATATAAACAAGTGATATGAATGAAAGAAACTTACCCAGCAATGGTATCAGGCGGAGACAGCACGAGCCCTCCTGCTCTTTATCAGCGAGTTGAGATAAAAGGAGATATCTTTTGCTAATTTCAAAGTGATGTAGCCTCAAACCCTGTGTTAAATAAATAAGCATAATATTTACAGCCTACTTATATCTAAACAAACTCTTAAACACAGTCCTAGCTATTTGAAAATAAAAAAATACGATGGCATTTTTCATAAAAAACAACACTTACTTTGTTGTTGTTAAGCGCCAAATTACACCATGGGTTGTCTGTGGCCTGCCTACCACAGGTATCAAAACCCGAATTTTAGCGGCGTAAGCTTGCAAACTTACCGCTGGGCAACTAGAGGGCTTTATTTTGGTTCGGTATATGTGAAACTTGGCAAAAGATGCTTGCATTTGGTCTAGATATTAATTTATTGACCCGAACATGACGATAACCTTAAAACAAAGCTCTCCAAATATTGATAAAAATATGAAATTTGTTTGCAATATTTTATAACACTCTTTTGTGTAGAACATTTTCTCATCCATTTTAAAAATCTATTCTTCAGCTCTGTTGAACTATTTTAACTATGGTTGGAATTAACTTTAAGTCAACCACTTCGTTTACAGAATTATTTGAGGTTATCAGCTGTGACGTTTCCGCTTGCTTAAGCGTTACAAGAATTTTCACTCAAGCGAAAACACAGGGTGTAATGAATCCAACACAGTCAAGTGGTAGAGAAATACACTTACGTTTAAAAAAACGCCATTACAGTCTATAGTTGACATTCGGCACTTTCAGAAACCAAGCAAAAATAGAAAAGAAAACCTTTGTTAGACTGTATAATTATTGTTATAAAACAACATTATAAAATAAGCAACAATAGAAAATCGTCGTTACAATTCATACTTATTGTCATACAATAACATTAGAAGAGGAGTAACAATTGAAAACCTTTGTTACAGTACAAAATTGTTGTTATACAACAACAACATTAGAAAATAGAACAAGAAAGATAACCGTCGCTAAAATTCAAAATTATTGTCATACAACGACATTAGAAAAGTAACAACAATAGAAAACCATTGTTACAATGCATAATTATTGTACTATCATACAACAACATTAGAATTATTTAGTGTTATTACCCAATACGTGTTGTTAAAACCACAAGGGAAGAGATAACATTAGTGATAATGTGTATTGTTAAACAATACTTTTAAACACCCGTTGATGCCGTATTTGTTAAGTACGATTAATACATAATACAACTTCATCAATATGATATATTTAACATACAGTTGTAATAAAGCAGTTTATGTTTATAGCTTGACAGTTTTATTCACCGTAACCATCACAGTTCTAAAGTGATAATGATCTACAAACCAGAATCTGTGCACATGAATGTTCAGTGAACACTTTCAATCATTAGAAAGTCAATACTAGCCTTTTAACAGTAGAGAGCCCCCCAGCGGCACAGCGGGATGCCTGCGGACTTACAATGCTAGAAACCGGGTTTCGATTCTCGTGGTGGGCAGAGCACAGATATCCCATTGTGTAGCTTTATGCTTAGTTTCAAAAAACAAACAAACTGACAGTATAGTTTTAAATAAGTGATGTCTCAATCCATACATACATAGAACAAACTGACAGTAGAGTTTTAATTAAGTGATGTCTCAGTCCATGCATACATAAAACAAACTGACAGTAAAGTTTTAATTAAGTGATGTCTCAATCCATGTATACATAAAACAAACTGACAGTAGAGTTTTAATTAAGTGATGTCTCAATCCATGCATACATAAAACGAACTGACAGTGGAATTGTAATTAAGTGATGTCTCAATCCATGTATACATAAAACAAACTGACAGTGGAGTTGTAATTAAGTGATGTCTCAATCCATGCATACATAAAACGAACTGACAGTATTTTAATTAAGTGATGTCCATGTATACATAAAACACACTGACAGTATTTTTAATTAAGTGATGTCTCAATCCATGCATACATAAAACAAACTTACAGTAGAGTTTTAATTAAGTGATGTCTCAATCCATGTATACATAAAACAAACTGACAGTAGAGTTTTAATTAAGTGATGTCTCAATCCATACATACATAGAACAAACTGACAGTAGAGTTTTAATTAAGTTATGTCTCAATCCATGCATACATAAAACAAACTGACAGTATTTTAATTAAGTGATGTCCATGTATACATAAAACACACTGACAGTGGAGTTGTAATTAAGTGATGTCTCAATCCATGCATACATAAAACGAACTGACAGTGGAATTGTAATTAAGTGATGTCTCAGTCCATGCATACATAAAACAAACTGACAGTAAAGTTTTAATTAAGTGATGTCTCAATCCATGCATACATAAAACGAACTGACAGTAGAGTTCTAATTAAGTGATGTCTCAGTCCATGCATACATAGATATATGTTATGACTAGTCCCACTAACCCACTTATTCTGAAGAAACGGTGATGAAATGCAGTAAGTTGACCAGAATATCGACATGTAAATAACTGCTATTTGTTTGTCTGTTTTAAATTTCGGGAAAAGCTACACGAGGGCTATCTGGCTAGCCGCCTCTAATTTAGTAGTGAAATACTAGAGAAAAAGCAGCTAGTCACTATCACCCACAGCCAACTTTTGGGCTACTCTTTTACCAATGAATAGTGGAATTCACCGTCAGATTATAACGCCGCCACAGTTGAAAGGAAGAGCATATTTAGTGGTACGGGGATTCGAACCCGCGACCCTCAGATTGCGAGTCGAACTCCCCTAACCAGATAACTGGTGTCATATTAATATTTTTGAGGTTAGGTGGCAAGCATTTTGTGTTGTTGGAATGGTAAGACTCAAGGAATTGTGGGAAACAAATATTGATAAACAACGAACGTCCATCGACATTTTAAAAAATGCGTGTAAGAATATATTTAAGTTGAAATTGTAAAGAATAAAAAATATAGATATATATATTATAACAATCTCAAAAATAAGGTGCAACTGTTTCTACCCATCTAGAAATAATGACCATCTAGACAGAGATGAATAAAAGCCTTATAACCCGAGCGCTTTCAAAAGGTGAACCTTTCTTCTTCAGGGGCAAACTTCTTGAACCTACATGTTTCTCTAATATCATCTAGATAGTGAAGTACCAATGAATCAACTAGTTTTCGGACCATAGGATGTTTAATCTGGGGGGGGGAGGTAGTTAGTAAGCGTATCTGTTGTTGCATAAGTTGTTTAATGAACTACAGCGGAATCTCATTAAGTAGGAGCTTATATGTGAGGATCTTTAATTACATCTGTAAAACAAAATAAAAAAAACGATTAAGAAGTAATTAGTGCGAAACTTCTGGCAACAAGATTACTTTTTCAGCCTTTCTGGTATGAAATCATTAAAATTTGAACACAGGAACTGCAGTAAAACTGGGTTTATGATAAACTGATTGCTCTAATGATAATAAGAAATATTGTATCTAGGAGTAGTGATCTTTATCCCTGTTCAGCTAAATGTAAACGAACTTTGAAGATGTTAGTGAATTACACAATTCTGAATTCCTGTAACGTGTTTTTGGAAAATTACAAAAGTGTCAGCAAATTATTAATGATGTAGCTGGGTTAAATTTTAAAAAGACATTCATCACACCATCCCGTAATAACACAGAACAAATTTTATTTAAGAGAGTGGCTAGAGGTGACTACATCCAGATGTTAACTACTTGGTCACCAAGACTGCTGTTAATTTAATGTCCAGTAATTTATGGTAATGGTTGATTAAAATGGCAGCGGTAATTATGCAAACTGAGAAAAAAATGAATTAGAATTGACAATAATGTCACTGATAAAAGCTGCACAAGTAATAATGCCAAGTTGGTAAAATAAGCTTACATAAAATTAGAAGTATAAAATAAACCGCTTTTCTTTATTTTTTCCCGTCTGGAGATAACTCACTCATTTATTTTCTGTGCAATGGTTTCCCCACCTTGCATTTTTATCGGTGCTATATTTTTCCGGATTCCACTAAACTGTGTATTTTGAAGAGAAGTTTAAACAAATACACAAAAAAATTAGATATCGTACTAAAACTTCCACTAGAGGGCGAGTTTCCAAACCAAAAGAAGCAGTTTTACATGATAATGAACCTCAAATACCTCAGTCGTGCCTAAAGAATATCGCTTTTGTCCAGATTTTTCTAATAAACTCTTCAGAAACAAATACTTTATATTTGTAATGGACAGTTATCTAGTTTAATTTATACAGTGCTATTCGGGTTGGTATAAGTGCATTAAATTTACTGGCGACCTGTAACAAATATAATGATTTATTGGGGTATTTGTTGCTGTAAAGTACCCCCAAGTAGCACAGCGGTATTTCGACGGAATTACAACGCTAGAAACCGGGTTTCGATACCCGTGGTGGGCAGAGCACAGATAGCTCATTGTGTAGCTTTGTGCTTAACTTCAAACAAACAATTCTGTAAAGCGTGCATTTTTATTTTATTTTTTTTTGTCTGGTTGGAAGACATTTTAAATATATTGTTTACTGAAATGTTTTGTTTACCGACATATTTAATGGCTGTCGCACTTTCAAAGCTCAATTTTGCTTTAGATAACACTGCTCAAAATTGGTTGTGTCGGTAGTGGATTGTCTGGCATATATAGCTTGTTTACCATTTTGTGATAAATATTATATGATAACATTTGTGAAAATGTTTTCAAAAGTTGTAAGTCATGTTCCATGTTCAACTTATTGGGTGATAAAGTATAGCGTAAATCCTTAGCCAAAAGTTTTTCGTTCCAAGTTTTGTTAAGTTATAACTAGATACATTATTCATAGTAATATCGGTTTCATCTGGAAAACTTCTGCTATGCTGAGTAATTCTTAATTGTTGTAGTTAATATTGTTATTTATGTATTGTTGTTTAGCATATCCATATTGAGATAAATATTATCAAATGGAACTTAGCTAACTACTACCGATATTGGCTGTGTAACTATCGTGCCGAGCTGCAGATCCAAGGTTCGAGCCGCAATATATCTCTGAATACGTTCCTCAATAGCAGTAAATTCCGTTATTTGGTAAAAAAGTAGCCGTGTAGACGGCGGGTACTGCTGATTAGTTGCTCTTCCTGTGGTTGAAAATACAAAATGCTGAGAAACCGTGCCTTAATACATCATACCTCTATTTGAGACACTTTAATTTCTTATACCTGTCCCTGGCTTCTAAAACCAAACAATACTTCAAAATGTTAAAAATATATAACGAAAGTTTTAAATTGTACAAGCAAAGGTGCGACGTTATAGCTGCTACAGTTGTTTACAAAATAAAGAGAGATAATAATAATCCTTTATTTTAACAGGTGAAAATACAGCATTTACATTTCGCGGGTGTGATTAAACTTTATATTTTCAAGCGTGTGTTTATATATATATATACATTAGTAATTTACAAAACACACAAACTTATATAGTAATAGAGAACCAACAGATCTGTAAAATTAAGATAAAACATATTTAAAACTACATTCTTTTCCAGCAAAACACCAGTACAACGGTAACATTCTAAACTAAATAAATTATTTAGTTAAATTCCCTCCGCTCTCTCGGTTTGTTAGGGCGATCGACTGGCAATCTGAGTATCGTGGGTTTGAATCCTCGTCACCGAACAAGCTCACCCTTTCAGCCTTGGGGGTGTTATAATGCGACGGTCAATCCCACTATTTGTTGGTAAAAGAGTAGCCCAAGAGTTGGCGGTAAGTGATGTTGACCTTCATTCTAGTCTTTCACTGCTAGATTAGGAACGACTGACTAACGCAGATAGCCCTCGTGTAGCTTTGCGCGAAATTCAAATCAAACCAAACCAATCAAATACCTTCTATCAACAATATAGGAGCTCATTAAACTAAATAGAAACACCTCAAAGAATATTATGAGGTGTTATGTACATGAGATAAACAACTGTCTTCATGTGAAATTCTAGTTGATTTAAAATGTTGAACTGTTGCCATGACCAAGAACGAAAGTATTCAAGTATCAATGGTGCCGTAGCTACAGATGAACTAAGATTTGCTCATAATGTGAATTTGAGTAGCAGTAAAAGATATTATCATCTTGGCTGGGGAGGTCTATTACGCATCTAACTTTCCAATAACTTTCTGAAAGAGTTCCAGTTCATGGTCCCTAACAAAGTTTTTAAAAGGCGAGTCAAATGATGCTTGTGTATTCAACTTACACTAACATATACATGCAATAATTTCAAACATCTTTATTTATACCAGCGTATAATGCAACTTGTTTAAGACACATTAACTAAAATACAGCATCTAATCTCTGTAGAGCTTGGCACTTGTTATCTGAAGATGGCAACACTCCTATTAATCAGAAGATAGTAACCCTCCCATAACTTTTCTTTTTACCCCAAGAAGATGATGCCATATTATTTCTCTTTTTTTATCTCAAGATGGCGACAGTACCATAGTCTTTTTTTTATCCGAAGATGGCGACAGTACCATAACCTTTTTTTTTTATCTGAAGATGGTGACACTCTCAGACTCTTTATTTTTATCAGAATGTACTGACACTTCCATAATCTGTAGTTTTATCAGAATGTAGTAACACTTCCATAATATTTATATTTGTCCGAATGTAGTAACACTTCCATAATATGTAGTTTTGCCAGAATGTAGTAACTTCCATAATCTGTAGTTTTATCAGAATGTAGTAACACTTCCATAATCTGTAATGACATTTCTATAATCTTTATTTTTATTAGAATGTAGTAACATTTCCATAATATGTATTTTTTATCAGAAGATGGTTTACATTTCCATAATATTTATTTTTAATCTAAAGATGGTGACGCTCCCATGGACAGGAAGGATTGCTCTGTCTGGAAGTAAGAATGATGAATACTGTAAAGGAAGTTAATTGTTCACACAGGACGTATCGAAAGCTATAAACAAAATAATATTATCCATTTAAAACTTTTAATATAAACTGCTCAAACCAGATTTTACAAATTTCACTAACTCTGCGGAAATTAACAGGAAATTCTTTAACATCGTATGAAGGGAAAAGTTAAAATGATCCTTATTGATTATACTTAAAACTACATGCTTTATTGATTGCTAGAACATTTTTCTACAGATCAACTTGTAATTTGCATGTAAAAAACGTAATCATAAACACTTTAAGCCTGTATTTATACCAAAGTGGTGAAACTTCGTAGTGTTATCTAAACCAGGTTTTTAATTAATAGGACTATTTCACATACATTTAAAGTGACACCCCTTTTAAAAGAAATACTATTATTAATGTGTAATTTTACATTATAATTAATTGTAGTAATTTTGCTATCGATAATGCCTTTATTAATGGGTAATATTTCACAATTATTAATTACAAAAATTATGTTATTGACAATGCTTTTATTAATTGGGTAGCTTCTCACATTTATTGCCCCCCATCCACCAGTGGCATAGCGGTATGTCTACGGATTCACAACGCTAGAAACCGGGTTTCGATACCCGTGGTGGGCAGAGCACAGATATCCCATTGTGTAGCTTTGTGCTTAACTTCGAACAAACAAACACATTTATCAACTGCCACATATTGCTGTCAACAGACTTTTGTTAATAGGGTGATGGACAATCAAAAACTATAAAAATATAATTATTAACAGTGAATTTAGCAAAAAGATCATTTCATACAACGGTTAACTACAAAAACTTCTTACAATTAAACTTTTGTTCAGCATAATTGTTAAAAATCCAACATTAGTTACAACAATCTTGTTATCAATAATATATGATAAATGGTGTGATAACACAATTATCATCGTATTCTTGTGTTTGTTTTACATTTATCTGTGTAACTTTTTGACATTATTGTCAAAGCATATCAGGGCATTATCAAACTTGTTGACTGGAGAGACGACATTTTGTTACGTTAAAGAGACAATGTGTTCGGTTTAACTTAATTGATAGTTATTCTTTACAAATAAGCTTGTTTGTTCAATAGCATGCACATCAGATATTAACATGCAATGTTTTGAAAAGTATTCTTGTGTTTGTTTTACATTTATCTGTGTAACTTTTTGATATTACTGTCAAAGCATATAAGGGCATTATAAAACTTGTTGACTGGAGAGACGACATTTTGTTACGTTAAAGAGACAATGTGTTCGGTTTAACTTAATTGATAGTTATTCTTTACAAATAAGCTTGTTTGTTCAACAGCGTGCACATCAGATATTAACATGCAAAGTTTTTAAAAGTATCACATGTAGGTGGGTACGATACACAAGAAATGAGATTTTCTTTACTTCCATCGTATAAGATTAATGTATAAAATCATTCCGCCAGGTGAACAGTTCTTGGACACTTTATAACTGTATTACGAACAGTCGCGTCATTTTTAGCTCACACATACTTGGCGCAGAAAACTCTGTAGTTGGCTAGGCTTACACCTCCTAGTTGTGGCCATCAATCGATAGTTGTTGACGGTATTTGCCTGAACTGAGACCGCACGAGAAACATCCGCGTGTCAGGAAGCTTGTGCATCGAGTCGTTCGTCTATGGTTATCCCAGTTTTATAATCTGTTTTTTCTTATTATTATTAAATTTTTGTGTCGTCCGTCATCAACGATGTTTAAGCAAGTTTTCTGGTTTGTTGTTCTTTCCTTAACGTGGTCCTACGGCTGTCTCTACTACATCAACGTCACTGAGGGACTGGCGATGAATGGCGATGCTGATAACGGCTCGGACCCTGTTCTCATACCGGTCTTCGACATACACGATCCTGACTTGAATATAAGTTCCCCTTTGGTAGAACCGGTGAACAACACGTCAGTGATGTCTGATTTATACAGTCAAGCAGTTGACCAAGTGACCACTTCAATCTACCCAGAAGAAAGTCTGATTTCCGAATGCCAGGTGTCTACCAAAAACGAGTTGACTGTTATCAAGAGCCCGTCGTTCCCTAACAACTATCGTTCTAATATGGACTGCCAGTATACAGTCTTCAGGAACTCCTCAAGGTGGTGTTCTGTGACTTTCTTATTCAACGTGTTAGACTTGGAAGTCAGCGTGGGATGCAGTAAAGACTACATTGACTTGGTCGGAGAAAAGCTGTGTGGGTATAACCCCTCAGGAGTCACACGTAAGTCACAGATAACCTCAAAAGGTCTGGCACAAGTAACGTTAACCCTCAATGTTTCCGAAAAGTTTTAGCTTTTGTAAGTGTTACGCAACTCGTTTCGATAATTAATCCAGTATTTACTAACATCAGTCCTAATTAGGATGTTTGAGCTTAATCAAAGGGGGTCGAGTGTGGCCCAATGGTTAGCACACTGGACTGTGGATCTGAGGTTCACATCCCGTTACCACCAATAAAAAATCGCTTGAGCTGTGGGCATGCTGTAGAGGGTAACGCTCAGACAAGAGAGGTCAAAGAATTGGCGTTGACTAGCTTCTTTCTCTCTAAACTATCACTTAAGGGCGGCTAATTTTGCTTTGCGCAAAATTCGTCTCATAAACTTAACTAATCATACCAGTTATAGTACAAAAAATTAGCAGTGATCTTTTACTAATGTAGTTTATCATAAAAAATCAACGCGAAATTACTCAATTCAAATGTTATATATTTTAGACACCAACTCGAACTTCTAAAGCTCCCCAGTGGCACAGCGGTATGTCTGCGAACTTACAAAGCTAGAAACCGGGTTTCGATACCCGTGATGGGCTGAGCAAAGATGGCCCATCGTGTAGCTTTGTGCATAAATTCAAACAAACGAACTTCTAAAAGTCAGTGTTTTGCATTCATTTAAGCTCAAAGTAACAACAGTACTGCAAAAGAAATCTTTCTACCGCTACAACCATAGCATGATCCTTATATTTCTACCGCTACAACCATAGCATGATCCTTATATTTCTACCGCTACAACCATAGCACGATCCTTATATTTCTACCGCTACAACCACAGTATAATTCTCATCTTTCTAGCACAACAGCCACGGCATGATCCTCACTTTTCCTTACTATAAAAACCTTAAATTCCTTAACTTTCCAACATTACAAAATAACTTATGTTTTTTACCTCTCTAGCACTACACACGTTTTATATTCCTTACATTTCAAACACTGAACGACACATTATCTTTCCTTTTTAAATTCAAACGTAGAACATTATTTTCTGTGTAACTTACACTGTAATACTGCAGGAAAAGCAGAGTAAGAGTAAGTGATTTATTTTATTTTTATGTGGTACATTATGTGGCTTTATGGCAGCACCGAATGACTTATATTATTTTGTTAACCTACATATGAGGTTAAAGTATTGTTATTTAAACATATTTTAGTGTTTTTTGCCCAGTGTTTCAGAGGTAAGATTAAGAGCTCATAATTCTAAGCATGAGGGTTCGATCCCTGCGAAGCAAACAAAACACCTAGTCAACTGTAAAGATTTGTGATTAATAAACAAATGAATAAACAAATAAACAGTATTTTATAAAGCCACAATTAAACTTCACACAATATAAACAGTAGATAAATACATTACACTAATAGGACAACAAAGTATTAATAAGAATGAAGCAGGTATTATTAATTATTCGGTGTGATTCTGCAGACTGACAATGTATTTCTTCAGCTTGACGTGATGTCACAAACTGTGGAATGTTTCAATTGCGATTCTTTTCTTGAGAAGATCACTTTAAAACTAGGAAACTTTGTGAAATAGGAGGAAAATATTGAAGTATTAAAGATGTTCTCTTTTTGTTATTTTCTTTTATTCCTCAGAAATATAACCAACCTCAACAATCTTACGTGTAAAATTTTCGAGACATATCATAAATGCCCTAGTGCACGTTAATAGATTCATGATGAGTTTTAGAATAATCTACAAAATCCAACTCCGAGTGTTTGCCGAAACAAACATCTGCTGAAATAAACAAACTAATTTACCTTAATGATTAACTTAAGTTAATTAATGAATACATGTTTGCTTTATCTAGTAATGCACCTGATACACGCTATGGCAGTTGGCTTTTCATTGCATTTACTGGCCTTTTTTTTCATATAGCATAAAAGGAGGGATTCTGTTACTCTTTTCTCCGCTGGTTTTGGTTTAAACATTCATGTGAGCTTATAATAGATGTTAACTCTCAAGGTATGATGGATTAGATACAACTCTGTTCAAGGGAAAACTTTAGAAAAATAAGTTCACTCAAATCTGCGCTATATTAATAATGAAACTACCCTAAGCCAAGTATAAAAAGATACTAATATCCACGATGATATGCTCTAATTTCTTGGGCTAAATATCAGTGCCCAAATATCGCAAACCATTTTGAAAAAAACACCAGTTAAATACCAACGATTGTGCGTTCATGTTCAGTAAAATACGATCAAATGTTTAAAATACAATTGAATGTCCAGTGATTGGTCAGTAAAACATCATCAAATGTCTACTTCAGTAATAGTAAAACTTTACCGAAGCTATTTCTAGTGTAGAATAAACCAAGTGTAGACTATTCTGATTTGTAGTGAAACCACCACAGAACGGATTTTTGGTGTTAATACAAAAACAGCTAAACTTTTAGTATTAGAAGTAAAATCCACCAGGCTGATTTTGATGTTAATTCTAGTATATACAACAATATATATAAACCTTCAGTAGTACAGGTAAAATCCACCAGGCTGCTTTTGGTGTTAATTTTACTATATACGACAATATATATAAACCTTCAATATTACAGGTAAAGCCCACCAGACTGTATTGAAGTTAATTTTAGCATATACAAAAACATATCAATCTTCAGGTATTACAGTTACAATCCACTAGGCTGCTTTTGTGTTAATCATAGTGTATAAAAAACATATAACACTTTTAGTATTACAGTTAAAATCCACTAGACTGCATTAGTGTTAATCATAGTGTATACAAAAAACATATAAAACTTCAGGTATTACGGTTAAAATCCATAAAACGTTTGTTTTTAGTCTTGATTCTTATAGAAAGTAAAAGTATCTAAGCAAAATTTACTAATACTAATCCTCGCAAAGATGAAAACCAAAACTTAAATTATCAAGAATAACAATAAAACGTTAACCTCAAATATATGAAAACCAGGTATAAGACAAATATTTCTGGAAATATCTACAATTTTAAAAATAACAAACCTAATCACATCATTTATTTGTAGTTATTTTTTGGGTAGTCAAACACAAATCTACAGTATCAGTTTTTAGGATGACCCGACTCTTGTTATCTTGTGAGTTAAGGTTTCCTACAAAATCACAGGTAAAAAGGGATTATAAATGTTGACGGAAAGTTTATCGTTTGCACCATGTAATATAGATAAACCACAAAGATAAGATAAAGTGATCATTAATGTTGACGTAAAGTTTATCGTTTGAATCATGTAAGTTACGTAAACCACCAACGTAAGGACTCTTTTTGTCCTTAAAGCGAAGTATTCTGTAATAATGATAAAGTTTAGAAACATGGGAGATGTTATAAAGAATATTTAAACTTAGAACTAAGTGACTCACTATTAGAATGTGTAAGTTAACATGAACCAACATAGTATTGATACATCATATGTATGTTAACATGAACCAACACAGTATTGATACATCATATGTATTTTAAGATAACCAACACAGTATTGATATATCATACGTATGTTAACGTGAACCAATACGGTATCGATATATCATACGTGTGTTAACATGAACCAACACGGTATTGTTATATCATGCGTGTGTTAACATGAACCAACACGGTATTGTTATATCATACGTGTGTTAACGTGAACCAACACAGTATTGATATATCATACGTGTGTTAACGTGAACCAACACGGTATTGATATATCATACGTGTGTTAACATGAACAAACACAGTGTTGATACATCATATGTATGTTAACACTCGAGGTTGGCCACGATGTGTTAACATAAACAAACACGGTATTGATACATTATATGTATGTTCACACTCGAGGTTGGCCACGATGTGTTAACATAAAAAAACACGGTATTGATACATTATATGTATGTTAACACTCGAGGCTGGCCACGACGTTTTGAGAAACCCCACTATTCTTTGCTGTCAGTTTCCTGGAATTTTTTTCCCGAGTTCAGAGAAATGTCAAAGTTGAATACTGAATACTTTCATCCATAATTTTTATAAAATGCTTCTGGCTTTTTGGTAAATTCTATAAAGTCGATATAAAAATCCGTATTATATATTTTCTATAAAAATACCTTTTAGTTTAAATCTTTCTACTGTATAAAGGTTATACTTCCTAGTTTAGATTTTTATAGATTAAAAAAAGACATTCGCAACATAGCTCTTTTTTTTTTTTGCAAGTTTCGTTTTACTCTTAAAATGAGGAAGAACCTCAACGAATGTATTCTGTGGTTTAACACAAACGCCAATATGTCAACATCTTCAGTCCAAAACAGTACACTTTTGGTTATTGTGTATGGTTTTCAAATTCCACACCAGAATACTTTACTTTCAATAAGATGAAACTTTTTGTCCTCGAACTCAAGCTGTAACCAGTAGTATCAATACATTTGAAAGACACTCCGGAGTATAACACATCAGTGTTATCACAGTAGTAACGCTTCTGAGAAGTATTACATCCTCACCCACTTTATTAATCCTAGAACAATGATTTCTGAAACCTTTAAAAACAGCAAACCCTTCCTTTCACAAATATGATGAAGTCCGTTTTGTAAGCCATTCAAACATCATAGGTACAAAACTACTGAATGTGTCAGTGCGTGTACTCTTACAAAACTACTGAATGTGTCGGTGTGTGTACTCTTACAAACTACTGAATGTGTCGGTGCGTGTACTCTTACAAAACTACTGAATGTGTCGGTGTGTGTACTCTTACAAACTACTGAATGTGTCGGTGCGTGTACTCTTACAAACTACTGAATGTGTCGGTGCGTGTACTCTTACAAAACTACTGAATGTGTCGGTACGTGTACTCTTACAAAACTACTGAATGTGTCGGTGCGTGTACTCTTACAAAACTACTGAATGTGTCGGTGCGTGTACTCTTACAAAACTACTGAATGTGTCGGTGCGTGTACTCTTACAAAACTACTGAATGTGTAGGTGCGTGTACTCTTACAAAACTATCAAGTAATTGAACATCTTACAGTTGTTTTAAATTTCGATCTCTGTTCTATCATACAAACGTTTCTCATTCATGGCGGTTTAAGGAGTTGAACAGTGAAGTCGACATAAAGGCGCAATGTTTATCCAAGCAATTTTTCATTTATATATTCGATTTTAAGCCTTGTAGTCAAATAGACAATGACTCATTGTACTTCCTGGCGTTAATATAATTAATGTATCACAATATTTACACTTTGATTTTAACATTCCCATCAAGCTCACTACCTATTGCACTTTGTACTACCGAACAGTAATTATCGAATACCTAGTTAACGTCCAATCGTCACACTTGTTGTTTAACACTAATTATTTAATACCTAGTTAACGTCCAATCGTCACACTTGTATTTTGACACTAATTATTTAATACCTAGTTAACGTCCAATCGTCACACTTGTATTTTGACACTAATTATTCAATACCTAGTTAACGTCCAATCGTCACACTTGTATTTTAACACTAATTATTCAATACCTAGTTAACGTCCAATCGTCACACTTGTATTTTGACACTAATTATTTAATACCTAGTTAATGTCCAATCGTCACACTTGTATTTTAACACTAATTATTTAATACCTAGTTGAAGACTAGCTATCACTCTTGTTTTTGAAGGTTATTTATTCAGATCACATTTTGATGGGCCAAGCGTGGCCCAGTGATCAGCATGCTGATCCGTGAATCCAAGGGTTCATGGTTCGCGTACCGTTGACACAAAAATGTGTTCCGTATTTTGGGGTCGTGGATGTAGTATAAAAGTAAAAGTCAAATCCCCACTATTCGATCAGACAAAGAGTTGGCGGGGGGGGGGTGCTTTGACTAGCTACTTTCCCTTTCTAAACAAACCAAGCTATCTACTTTGGTTGTTAAAACTTCTGAATTCGACACGAACAGAAACTCATAGATGTGTACGAAGTTTCGTCATGCTTTATATAAACACTATACATGAACATTCATGCCATAGATCTACGTACATATCTTAATATGTATATACACAGTATATGTATGAAACATATGGAATACATAGCCACTAAATAGGCGTACTAACTATTCGTCGCCTAGTTTAGCATTAATAGTTCAGCTGCTTAATATATGTGGTAAAGTAATGTTTCAGCTGCTTAATATCTATGGTAAAGCTGATATGAGTGGATAACACGTCTGGTTTGTAAGAAGAAGACCTGGGATCGAAGCTCGGAAGATAGCAGCTGAAATATAGAATAAACTAATAAGTAAATACAGAGTAATAAAGATAAATAATTCCTTTCTGTTTAAGCCCAACTAACTTTGATTTGAGACTCACAACGTAGTTCGCAATTTGAGAACAACTTAAATTCTTAGTTTAAATCTATTTATTAAATTTGTAGTTTCAAACTAATTATTAAATTTGTAGTTTCAAACTAATTATTAAATAGCTTAAAACTAAATATTAAACAGCTTAAGACTAAATATTAAATAGCTTAAAACTAAATATTAAACAGCTTAAGACTAAATATTAAATAACTTAAGACTAATCATTAGACAGCTTAAGACTAAATATTAAATAACTTAAGACTAAATATTAAATAACTTAAGACTAATCATTAGACAGCTTAAGACTAAATATTAAATAACTTAAGACTAATCATTAGACAGCTTAAGACTAAATATTAAATAACTTAAGACTAATCATTAGACAGCTTAAGACTAAATATTAAACTATTACATTAAATCTAACTATTCAATTCGTAGTTTTGATGTGATTATGCAATTCCAAATAAAGATGACAGAATAATGGTAAACATTATCTGTCTTAACTTTGTTTAACGCAAACTGGAGTTTATTACGAGTCATTTCTATAAAATCATGACCTATATCCCCAGAATTGAAATTTATTAGCTGAATATTTCGCTATTACAGCTTCGTCAGGAGCTACCGATATATCCTACAAGTTCACTAATCCAGTAAAATCTAAATCTAACTGGATTTAACTGGATCAGGGAACTTGTAGGATATATCGGTAGCTCCTGACGAAGTTGTAATAGCGAAATATTCAGCTAATAAAGTTACATTCTCGAGGTATAGGTCGTGATTTTATTTACGTTTATAGATATAGTAAACAGTGTTGTAAAGTGGTACTCTACTATACTTTCAAACTTTAGATGCACTGACATTCTTGAAATATTATTAGTTGTTGACTGTTGTGATAGCTATAAAACTGTCAGTAATGTAGAAATAATATAAAATCAGGTGTGTGATGGTGTAAGAAACGAAAACATGGAGCTTAACATATCAAAATTGAAGATGTTTAAGGAGAAGCGGAATATCCAGGTTCTGCTGGTTTGAAATAAACTTAGTAATGACTAGACGCTTTGGAATCCTTAATATCTGCTTGTTCCAAGCTTCACTCGCTATCACAAGATTATCAGTTTTGACAGCGACGTTACATGCTGTGTATAGTTTGGCAATCTATCTGATTTTCTAGGAATGTGTTCCTATATATGAGCAGTCAACCGCCCCCTAGTAACGACGCGTGAATTTATAACAAATGATCGCTTATTATTGGAAATTTTAACTTTAAAATAAAACAGATTCCTTATTCTAAAACAGATAAGAAAACATCTCTAACTTGTATCTGTGGATAAAACCTGCTCAATATATATATATATTAACTTATTTTTGATATTGGCCCCTGTGGCTAGAGCTCTGGATATCGAAATTGTTGAGCCGGATTCGAATCCATGCTATACTACAAAATATTACCCGCAATTTAAGCTGTGGAATCGTTATAAGAGTGAGAGGCTATCCCTTAACGAGGTTGGAAGGTTGTATGGTGCTGCTGGCTGCCTACTTTCTATCTGATCTATAGTTCCAAATTAGGGATGGCGACAGATATCCTTAAACTACTTATACATCATTGTCGTGCATTAGATATCGCTATTATAAATTGTTTTTTATGAATATCAAACTTTAAATCTCTGGAAGTGGAAAGTTTTCTCAACATTGATATTAGTGTCAATGAAATAAAATAAATTCAATAAGTTTAAGTTTTTTATCCATGCTACTAATTTCTTCGTGTAAAAAAACACAAATAACAACAATCAGATACGGTCCAATAAAAGTTAGATGACGATCACACGAGCTTTAGAACTTTATTATTGATTATGTATTAAAGCACTAAAGAAACAAATATTAAATTAATGGTCATATTCATCTATAAACTGAACGATTCCTTAACTTTGATCTATACATTTTAAAATCGAGAAGAGTAAACTAGATCAAGTTGTTGGAACATTATAAAACTGAATTTCTATATTTTTCCAACTATTGGTTAATGTGAGTTTAAACCGACCAAAAAAAAACAAAAAACGAACGTAACTGTCTAATATTCAGTAACTGTAGTTCTGGCCTTCGAAATTTACCGATTTTACCATTTCCTTGACGATTGATATCAGAACTGCTGTAGAAACACCGATAAAACTTGATTAATGAGTCATTTAGGTAAGAACCGTTCTTCCATAAACAGTAATATTACACAAGTAAATTAAATCCATCATCACATAATCTCAAGAACATATCAGACATAACTGGTAAACTAAGTAAAGAAAATCGTCTCTAGCAAATATTACAACAAAGACAAATGTTCTGAAAAACTACAAGTAAGAATCACTTTGCTGTTTAAAGTGCAAGGGAAATAGGAATTTGTGGACTTCTACTGCACCTATAGCTTACCAGTTGTGGTGTCTTGAAAGATTAATAGTATATTAATATATCATTAAAGTGATCAACCAGGGACTGTTTGAAGAAAATATACAAGAAGGTGTTTTGATTCTCATGAAAGAACATACGTTGCATGCGAATTTAAAAGTCATATTTTTGGATTATGAATATTGTTTGTTTGTTTTTGAATTTCGCACAAAGCTACACGAGGGCTATCTGCGCTAGCCTTCCCTAATTTAGCAGTGTAAGACTAGAGGGAAGGCAGCTAGTCATCACCAC
>NW_013668576.1:36686-41162 GCF_000517525.1 Limulus polyphemus
AAGTTATTTTCTTTAAAGTCCTCAAGTTATTTTCCTTGAAAGTCCTCAAGTTATTTTCTTTGAAAGTCCTCAAGTTATTTTCTTGAAAGTCCTCAAGTTATTTTTCTTGAAAGTCCTCTTTCTTCGAAGCTAAGATTAAAACAATTGTAGCGTTTTGCTTAATAGTCGTCACTAGGAAAGCTAATGAGGTGTGAAAACGTAATCACCATTGACCTGCTTTGACCCAAGAGTGGTCATGCTTGACGTGTTAGATAATCATAAATTATAAATGGCGCAGCGAATCAAAGAAATCATTAGGTCTCGAAGTCACAGATTATACTTTCAATTTTACCTGTAAAGTCTGTAGTATAATCATTAAACAGTTAGTCCGCTGTGTAATATCAAATAATAAATTAGGCACAATGTCATAATATTATTCACACATCTAAACTGATTTAGGTTACTATATGATGTGTTAAAAAGATTTAAAAATCCCGTGAATATTATATAGGTAGAACACAAGAAGCTGCACCGGGCTTGAAAAACACGTGTTTAAATATATCTACAACCGATTGTCCCGACATCATCTCAAGAAGCGACCGGTTAAATGCTTAAATGGAGTCGGAAAAAGATAAAAAGAAAGACAAAAATACGTCTGTAGACAACTAAACAGAGAAAGACGATGAGAATAATAAATACTTCAACAGACAGACAGACAAGTACATAGAGATAAATATAGGTATTTAGAGAGAAAGCAATAGATTATATTCAGATGAAATTACAACCGTAGTAAAAATAAAATAAAAAAAATGTTTGTTATTTTTACGGATACTTTTGTATCCAGAAAAAAAGAAGAAGCTTATTTTATAAAGCTATATGAAATAGCATTTTAGTCTAGACTGTATTTGAATTTCGATCATTCGCGAAGATAAATGTCTTTATTTGTTACGTTTAGCAGTCAATACACAAAGTTTTTCCATCTATTCTTTCCTGCCATTTTAAACAAGTAATAAAATAGAAACGGCATTTTTTTTTCTTTCAGTCAAGTATGTTTTTCCCACCATCTAGAACAATAATGTTGTCTTTTTTTTTTCGGGGTGTGGGTGGGAGTTTTTGTACTATTAATTGTACTATTGTGTCAATTTGTCCGGTTATTTTTACACAATTATATGTAATCTTGGGCTATTTCTATTAAGTAACTTCAATATTGTTAAATGTTTTATTGTTAAATTTCTGTCATTTGGCTTTAGTATATTATTATTTTAGGTAGCTTTTATATCAACAAGTGTATTGTTGTGGTATTTATGTTAGGTAGCTTTTATATCAACAAGTGTATTGTTGTGGTATTTATGTTAGGTAGCTTTTATATCAACAAGTGTATTGTTGTGGTATTTATGTTAGGTAGCTTTTGTATCGATAAGTGTATTGTTGTGGTATTTATGTTAGGTAGCTTTTATATCAACAAGTGTATTGTTGTGGTATTTATGTTAGTAGCTGTTGTATCGATAAGTGTATTGTTGTGGTATTTATGTTAGGTAGCTTTTATATCAACAAGTGTATTGTTGTGGTATTTATGTTAGTAGCTGTTGTATCGATAAGTGTATTGTTGTGGTATTTTTGTAAGATAGCTATTGTATGAATAAATATATTGCTGTGGTATTTCTGTTAGTAGCTGTTGTATCGGTGAGTGTATTATTATGTATTTTACCCGCCCAGCTTTTGTGTTTTAACATGTATTATTGAAGTATTTTAGGAGACTTTTGTATCGAAAAGGGTATTATTTTCGTATTTTATGTGTCTCTTTTATCGGAAGATGTACTACTATTGATTTTTGTATCGGTGGATGTATTATTGTGTTATTTTAGGGCCCCTCCAGTAGCCCAGCGGTATGGCTGCGGACTTAAAACGCTAGAAACCGGGTTTCGATACCCGTGGTGAGTAGAGCACAGGTAGCCCAATCTGTAGCTTTGTGCTTAACTTCAAACAAACAAATAATGCTATTTTAGGTGGTTTTTGTATCGATAGGTGTATTATTGTAGTATTTTAAGTGGCTATTGTATTTATAGGTGTATTATTGTAGTATTTTATGTCGTTTTTGTATCGTAAATTGAATTAACTTTTCATGAAGATCGTTCGAAAGGAATTCAATAAAAACAAGAAACTATGTGTTTAATGAAAGTTTTTTCCTAGGTATCATCCAGTTTCAAGATTCCAAGATTGTCATGAAGTTTCATTCTGATGAAGAACGCTCTGGTCTTGGATTCCTGTTGACCGCTGTCCAGGAAGAGTGTCCTCCTCCTAGTTGCGATAAGAAACTAACGGACTCCAATTTCAAGCTTTCAAGTCCCAATTTTCCGTCAAACTACGAGAATCGTCGAATCTGTGATTACGTCATTGTTAAAAAATCAACACATGTTTGTAAGCTACGCCTCCAGGTGACGCTGTTCGACGTTGAATACGATGACAGGTGTGAAGCCGACTTTTTTGAACTGGATGGAGAAAAGTTTTGTGGGATTATGTCGGAAGGTCAGATTGGTAAGTAAATATTTTTTTAGTAAAATAATTTTAAGTTGTTAAGAATAAAACCGTTTTCACTTAGTTTTCAAAGTAAATCAGTCATTTTATGGATAAAGTACCCTTGCAGAATATTAAGAGGAAGGGAATGTTTTTCGCTGGATATAAAAATATTCCTATGGATGATGAACGCGTTATTTATTCTTCAGAGGTAGAACATGCCAACTGTGGATTAACAAGGGAAACATTTTAATTATTTAACATTCTAAAGTGGGCCTTTAATTTTACTAATTTCGGTGAGATACAAAATGCTAGCAGATATTTATTTATTCTGCTTTACCTAGGGATCAATGATAAGTGTTTTACGTAAACAAAGATAGCTGATTCCTAAAATACGTCATGGTGAGGTTTGACGAGGCCGCGCAACTATATTTCACATAGTTTACAATGCTCCGAAAGGGGGCGTATGTGTAGCTTATTACCTGCTAAGAAAGCTTGTTATAAGCTTGTTCTGTTATTTATTTGTAAACTATCTTATTCGTTTGTTTTAGAGCAAAGCCACACTGGACTATCTGCTGTATTCACCGCTGTATTTTAGCGTTGTACGTCCGTAAACTTAGGTTATTGTTTAAACAAAACATTAAAGTGGCTTATTAAAACTCACGATCAAATACGGGAGTACGTTAAAGATATCTTTGATATTTGTATTAGTTTTATAGTTGTGGTATTAAAAAAATGTTAATGAGTCCAGGTTTTATTTTTTGTATATTCTGCTTAACTACACATTTAATCAGAAGCAATTTGTACTCAAAGTGGCTGTACGTTCCTAAATCATAGAGAGCAGATGCACGAAATGAAAGTAAAAAGACTTCATAATGTATTAGATGCCCTGCACTCATTCAATTTTCCACCTAGTTTCACGTGTCCCTCTCAATTATCTCTCCTCGCTAAGTTCATCGAATTTCTCCCGAGTCGTTTTCTTCGAGACTCTCGCGCTATAAATAATTACAGTCTATTATTTAACTATTGTAAGAGGGAGGGGGGGGGGTGACGGAAAGGCGTTAGGAGAAAAAAAAACTAACTTCAAAAATGCACAACAGCACGTGCATGTTGTGTTTCATTATCATCAGTAAATACAAAGAAATGGTAAAAAAAAAAAACGCCGAAAAGAAAAAATAACAAAGCGATCAAAGTTTTGACCAAACGACCTTCATCAGTCCGTCTGGCCAGGATGTTGACCACTTAAGTATATTTTTCATTACAGAGTCAACTACTTCTATGCAGTATCTAGATTTTTCGTGTTGTTGCTGCTAAATATTGCTATAATCAAACGTACGAAAACACGTTCTGGTGAAAACTGTGAGGACGTATTTACTTCCTGTGGGAGCTCATAAAATGATAAAAGTGACTGATAAAATACAGAGTCTTCTAAACAGTAGATTTAAATATAATATATTTACTAGAAGAAAAAAATGGATAAACCAGCAAACCGAACATTAAGCATGAATGTTGTGTATAGTTGGAATATATATATATCTATTTATCTCGCGTTACATTCTGTTTTCGTGTATTATTTCACTTCAAAACGTTCCTGTTACTGTCAGTAACCGACAGGCTTGTTTCTGGCTTGATAAAGAGCACTTGCCCGAAACGTTTCCAAGTGAATAAATTACTACGATAGTTTTTTAAAGGCGATTTTTTTCCCAAAAGTCTAATTTCTTTATTTTATCACCTTCGCATTTTTCTATTTATATATGTATATATGACTGCAGAAAGCCCTCTGTCATATACATGACCGATTCTCACTAATGTATCATGTTTTTATTTATATATGTATATATGACTGCAGAAAGCCCTCTGTCATATACATGAACGATTCTCACTAATGTATCATGTTTTTATTTATATATGTATATATGACTGCAGAAAGCCCTCTGTCATATACATGACCGATTCTCACTAATGTATCATGTTTTTATTTAT
>NW_013668576.1:41791-43647 GCF_000517525.1 Limulus polyphemus
GGTTAAAACACCGTAAGTGCATAAATATAGGTTTATTGTGACGATTAAAACACCGTAAGTACATAAATATAGGTTTATTGTGATGATTAAAATACCGTAAGTACATAAATATAGGTTTATTGTGACGGTTAAAACACCGTAAGTGCATAAATATAGGTTTATTGTGACGATTAAAACACCGTAAGTACATAAATATAGGTTTATTGTGACGGTTAAAACACCGTAAGTGCATAAATATAGGTTTATTGTGACGATTAAAACATCGTAAGTACATAAATATAGGTTTACTGTGACGATTAAAACATCGTACGTACATAAATATAGGTTTACTGTGACGACTAAAACACCGTACATACGACGTAGAAGAATTATGAAAAATGAAATAATCTGTTTCAAACATAAAACCTACACAATGTTGTGTTCTCTGACAGAATTCGATCCCCCAAATTTTAATACTATGTACTCTCAAGTTTAGAGTTCAGTCACAAGAGGAACCAAAAGTATAAATATCTGAATGCATGTTCTCCTTAAACTTTTGTCCCCGGTGGAACAGCGGTATGTCTACGGATTTACAACGCTAAAATCCAAGGTTCGATTCCCATTCACGGCATTAGACATTTCGGATAGCCCAATGTGGCTTTACTGTAAACCAAGAAACATACTTTTGTGTTCCCCTGTGAGACAGCGGTAAGTTTACGTACTTAAACGCTAAAATTCAGGCTTCGATTCCCCATGGTAGACATAGCAGATAGCCCAATGTGGCTTTGCTCTAAAATATACAAACAAACAAAATCTTAAACTGTTTTTAAACAGACTAAGTAATGGATTAACTTATCATCGACCAAACCAGCTACGCCAGTTTCCAACAAAACAACATTTACTTTGAGTACAGTTATGATAAAATAATCTAGAACTTTTGGTCTAAGCCAACGAAAATCTTCTTCGATCACACTGATTTGAACCAGTTTTAAAAGTGTATATCAATTCTTACTTTATTTAATTAGTTTAAACATCTACCAGTTGTCAAAAATCTTTACTTTAAACTGTTATCTATATTTACCTCTTGTGAAACTCAAAAAGGGATTAAATCCACCTTCAGAAATAGTCGAAAAAAACAATTTAAATTAATTAATTTGTTCCAACTTAAGTTGGATCACTTCAAAAAAGAAGATGCCCGATCGTCTGATGAAGATACAAATTTGAGTTCACTTAACAAACGCAAACCTAACTTTTTATGTATTATGTGCACGGGCTGTTCACCTTTTACGAAGAAAATTATTTTTATAACTTGTGAAACTTTAGAAATATAATTATCAATACCATTCACATCTTTCAAAAACCAAACCATAGTATGGTGACATTCTACGTAAACCATGATATAGAGTGGTGACATTCAACATAAACCATGATATAGAGTGGTGACATTCAATATAAACCATGTTATAGAGTGGTGACATTCCACATAAACCATGATATAGAGTGGTGACATTCAACATAAACCATGATATAGAGTGGTGACATTCAACGTAAACCATGATATAGAGTGGTGACATTCTACATAAACCATGATATAGAGCGGTGACATTCTACATAAACCATGATATAGAGTGGTGACATTCTATATAAACCATGATATAGAGTGGTGACATTCAACATAAACCATGATATAGAGCGGTGACATTCTACATAAACCATGATATAGAGTGGTGACATTCTACATAAACCATGATATAGAGTGGTGACATTCCACATAAACCATGATATAGAGTGATGACATTCTACATAAACCATGATATAGAGTAGTGACATTCTACATAAACCATGATATTGAGTAGTGACATTATACATAAACCATG
>NW_013668576.1:44304-56766 GCF_000517525.1 Limulus polyphemus
AGTGGTGACATTCCACATAAACCATGATATAGAGTGATGACATTCTACATAAACCATGATATAGAGTAGTGACATTCTACATAAACCATGATATTGAGTAGTGACATTATACATAAACCATGATATATAGTGGTGACATTCAACATAAACCATGATATAGAGTGGTGACATTCAACGTAAACCATGATATAGAGTGGTGACATTCCACATACACAATGATACAGAGTGGTGACATTCTACACACACAATGATATAGAGTGGTGACATTTCACATAAACCGTGATATAGAGTGGTGACATTCTACATACACGATGATATAGAGTGGTGACATTCTACATAAACCATGATATAGAGTGGTGATGTTCGACATAAACCATGATATAGAGTGGTGACATTCTACATAAACCATGATATAGAGTGGTGACATTCCCCATACACAATGATATAGAGTGGTGACATTCAACATAAACCATGATATAGAGTGGTGACATTCTACATAAACCATGATATAGAATAGTGACATTATACATAAACCATGATATAGAGTGGTGACATTCAACGTAAACCATAATATAGAGTGGTGACATTCCACATACACAATGATATAGAGTGGTGACATTCAGCATAAACCATGATATAGAGTGGTGATATTCAACGTAAACCATGATATAGAATGGTGACATTCCACATACACGATGATATAGAGTGGTGACATTCAACATACTCATAATTCTATATACTGTCCAAAATCATTAAACGATAATCAACATTTTTAACATTATACCTATAACAAACCAAAACTACTGTTACAAAATAATATCAACTACATCTCTCTGTTTATTGTTATACAAACTAGGCATGTGATGATCCGTCATGTAATCTAAAGTGTAAATGATTGGTCACCCCGTCATGTTGTAGTTAGTTTTAAATGAATTACAGACTGTTGTGTCTCCCCGTTGGGCAACGGCAAGTGTACGGACTTACAATGCTAAAATCCTGGATTTGACCTCCCGCGGTGGGCACAGCAGATAGCCCAAAGTGGCTTTGCTCTAAACAAACAAACAGACTTTTGGAAGTGCACACAGAGCATGTTTTGATGTTTTAAACACACGTAGAGACATCGACAAAGGGAAATAAACACATCAGATCATTATAACTTTGCTACAAGTATCGCAAGAGTTTTATTAGTAGAATAAGAAACCGTTTTCTAGCTCCTGGTACGTATGCTTTGATAACCACCCACAACATCAGCGAGTCGTTTTTAAGCTCCTGGTACGTATGCTTGAATAACCACCCACAACACCAGCGAACCGTTTTTAAGCTCCTGTTAGTATGCTTGGATAATCACCCACAACACCAGCGAACCGTTTTTAAGCTCCTGGTACGTATGCTTGGATAACCACCCACAACACCAACGAATCGTTTTTAAGCTCCTGTACGTATGCTTGGATAACCACCCACAACACCAGCGAACCGTTTTTAAGCTCCTTGTACGTATGCTTGGATAACCACCCACAACAATAGCGGATGAATCACGGTCTGCCAGTTCTGATTTGCCACATTCCTAAGACCGAGGAAAGAGAGGCCATTCCTATGTATCATCAGGTATGACTTACTGTATTATAAGTAACCCCGAGAATTAATGCAGACGGGTGCAAATGTAAATGATCAAAGCGAGGCTTAATTTAGTTTTTCTTTACTTTTGATCTCAGGTAAGCATTTTGAATTTTTTATGTTTATTTTACTTTTGATCTGAGGTAAGCATTTTGGATTTCTTATGGTTATTTTACTTTTGATTTGAGATAAGCATTTTGAGTTTATTATGGTTATAAGGTAGATATTAAATAATATAAATTTATTTATTTCCAACAATGACGAATTATAGACAGCCGAATATACTGTATGATGAGCGGCTTAACTTAGGGTAAGATGCCCTCATCCCATTTTTAGAGTGCCTTGCTCCACACCAAAGGTTCACATTATGGCTGTAGACCTATGAAAGAAATATATATCATTGTCCCACAACAATACCCACGTTCTTTTGCGTCAGTGTCGTAGATAATGAACATCTTCCGCGTGGCGCACAACCTTCCAGACTCCTGATGGGATAATTTAAGAGATTATTTAAGTTACTTAAATGCAGTTACTAATTATGCAGCATTTATTGTGAATTAGAGTTGTTATTTTGATCTATTTTATCCAACATTATAGGTAAAATAGTCCCCAATAATAATAAGTTTTAAATATCTAAAAGGGGTTTTATATCCAGCTTTCATTTTAATTAGAAATGACATTAGTAATCAGAAAAAAAAAGGTTTACTCCAAAACATTTTACTTTTCCATGTCATCAATTTTAATTGGTTAAAAATGCATAGAAAGCCCAAACTAGACATTTGCAATCGTGTCAGTGTATATACAGGTTAAAAGGTTATAAAACTATCTAGTATGCCATACGAAACAATGACGTGAATTATGTTCACAGTAAGAAACATTTCGCCTGTAATGGCGCCAATACTATATCTAGCAAACCAACGCCAAGGAAGCAATATTTGTTTTTATATATGATTTGCACTTCAGCCTAAAGCCAGATAACAGTCATTTAATAGCTTGAAGACAGCTTGGAACCAGATCCAATCTTATTTTCGTACAGAAATATGACACAAACGGTAATGTTTGGCAGGAATAAACATTGATGACGATACCAACGCTTACATGTTACAGAGTGGCACCATTAATTCCACACATTATAGGGAGCTGTTTGTGACCTTTCATACTGCCATAGACTGGTGCAATTTCCATGAGTTCAGCTGAGTAGATGGTAATGCTAGCTCCCTCCGCGCTCAACTGGTCGATAAATGTATTGCTTAAGAGGGGAGTGGGCAAATCGAGTGGTCTACACGCTCAGTGGACTTCAATTACATCAAGCATGTAAGAAATACTCTTGGGAGTTGCGTGACCTCCCATCAAGTGACTTAGGACACCAAAGATGCCCTGAAAACAGGAGATATCTAGAACTTTATCAGTTGTCTCATTTTATACATGAAACACCATTGACAGCCTGTCCTCACAATTCAGGATGACCACACCCCAAACCGAATGAAATATCATAAGATGTAAGAATGTAAAGTCCTCCATATCGAACGTTCGTTTTCAATCGCAGGCTGAATAACCTGTCATTTGCATTTCAGGTGACATCGTCAGATGGCTGTCTTCTATAAAAACGAGCTGGGAGTGGTGTTGATTAACACAACAGTGATATTTGTCTACTCTTACCTACATTATTATAAATTTCGATTACTTTTCACATTTGTGTGCAGTTTTTATCTCAATTTTGAATATAATTTCTAGACACAACAGGCAGAGCATGTTCGTATTCAGGAGTAGTCACAACAGGTACAAAACAACGAAATTAAGAGCTTTCTGTGATTAAGCCTATTTTTCTCTGTAAAGTGAAGCTCTTAGAAAATGAAATGGTAAGAGAAAGGTTGGCCGGTTGTAAAAATTATCTAAATTCTTAGCTTCTTGTTCTATTTTAGCTGTTTATATAATATAATGTGGCACTCATCTTTTACGTATAATCTTAACGCATACTTAAATTGTATGTTTAATTATTCATTAGTTGACTGTTTCCTTATTTTAATATATAACTAAAAATTTAATTTTTAAGTTATACATACAAGTTTTAGGTTTTCTTGTCACTCTTTACTTTACTCGTTAATTTTTTTTTCGTTTCCTTTCTTTTGTTTTCGAAGAGAAATAACTAATTGTTGATTAATATTATAGTTAACGCAGACCTATTTTATTTTTCAAAAATATATTTTACATGTTGGTGCAAACAGATGTTAAGGTTTATATTTTACCAAGAATTATGTAGCCCAAAGAACAAACTCGTTCACTTGTGAAAATAAAAAGTTTGAGCACGTAATGTATTTCACATTACTGAACAAAATTTTCTTGAACTTCGCATACTGTAAAATCTTAATTTAGAAGTTCATGCAATAGGCTGTGAAAATTGACTTAATTTAATTCAATGATACTAATATGAGTTAATTGATTTTACTGGTTTTAAACGTAAGACAATAACATATGAACTGAGTTAATTCACAATGGGCAAAAAATTAAACTTTGCCAATTTCATCTTCTGTGGCGAAAAATAATTTGAAATTGTCCAACTTTCCATCTACATCTTACATTCGTACCTTTTAACAGAAATATAAACAGAATTACATAAACTGAATAAGGATAACTCTTAAGCCAAGTAGTTATAAGACTAGTCTCAGAAGATTACAACCCAACCTAACCCGATCAATAAGGCGAAAGTGCAGTGTGACTATTGTCCAAATATTGGGTCTGGAACGAACGTCAAGAGTCTCTGGCCGCTGCATGTTCAACCTGATTGAGGAGAATATCGAGCTCAACTGAAATTCTCTTCGTCTGTTTCGTGTAGCAAAAAAATTACATCTGAAATGTTATATCCATACTTCTACCTAGTTTAGTGGATTAACTCAAATGAACGTGTGATCAAGACAGTTGTTTAACACCATAAAATAAAATTAATCAAGGGAACTACTTTATTGCCTATTTTACTAATGTGAACGATCTATTCTAGCATACAAATTTTACAAGTATATGTAAAATTTCAAATCAAATACTTATTTATAAAAATATATAAACTTAATAGATTTCGAACTCATTATTTCGTTTGAAAGATGGATAGCTATGTCTTTCAGTGAGATAGAAAAACTTTTCCGACTTTCCACTAACCACACAAAATATACCATAATTAGCTGACAACTGCAGAAAGAATAGGAAAATTCAAGTGTTGAGTCTAATTTAAAAAAGTGTGCACGCTCAGACACAGAATATATAAACACGGAGAAAACCCGTACGTTCAACAAAATAATTCCGTCTTATTGAATTCTGTAATGTATGTTTTCTTTTCTATCGATATTGATTTATGAACTGCTAAAGATTGAAATTCTCGAGGAGAAACATCACCAACTGACTTACATGATTAGCGAATCGAATTATTTCTCCTTGCTATCAGCTTACGCTACTAACGTGTCTGTATTATGAGCACAAGGATGAAGTTGTTGTCTGGAGAAATTAGATTTACTTCGACAAGGTAGTAACCACAACAACTATAAAGGAAGATTTCACATCTTCTTCGATATGTTCACTACTTCGTTAAACTTAATGGAACACTGGAGACGAACATAAGAAACAAGGATATCATTTATTTTGCTTTTCGATTTACACCAAAAGTTCGGTGCTGTTTTCTTACGTCTGACGTCAGTGATAGCTCTGTAGCTACGTCACTTTCCCGAGCAGTCCTTTGATGTATAAAGTCACGTGGTTTTGCGATGACTCTGATCTTTTTTCTGTTGATTACACTATGTTACATTTACATCTGTTGAAGTCTGGAAACTTTGTAGTTTTACAAGGTTAAGGTGTAAATAAAGCAAATACTTGAATAGGTTTTTTATTACTCCTGTAATGTTTTTTTTTACTTATTTTTGTTCGACATTTTGCGAATATTTCCATTCACGAGTACAGCGAAGAAACTAAGCCAAAAAGACATTTTTACAGGGGCACCACCACATTCTTCTCCTTATGTGGTATGAGAAAATTGTTCTTCAGTTTGTTTTAGGAAAGTCAAAAACTCCTTGTTCTAACATTTTTTATTTCGTTAAGATTCCAGTAAGGTTTCGTTGAAGAACCTATGTTACATAATCTTTTTTACAATTATTTTAACACATCTTATATTACTGACAAACCCTCTGTAATAGCTTTTCGCAAAAGTATATTGAGAGTTGATAAACTGGAGCCAATTGTGACACTGACAGTTTGATTTATTATAGGATGTAGGTTGAATGCCAGGAATTTTGATGGAGATTTCAGTCCTTGTTCACTAGGTGGCGTTGTTCAATGCCATTAATCATATTCTGCATTCCACAGCTCTTAATTCCTCTTCTCGCAAACCTAATGGTAGTGATGAGAAACTTGCGTGATGAATAAGGAGGAAGCGTTCGTTCGACGTGTGAACTTGCTGGATGGTAAACAAGAGAGAACCGAGAAACCCGAGGAGAAATGACTAAAGAAAAGATGAACGAAGGATGTTGTTTGTTCTGATGACGTGCGTAAAGTTTTCTATAACTTCAGGGATCCGTTTCACAGCGGATTACTCTTTCCGCACGTGGACCTCTACGCATTACTCGAACGAAAACAGCGTTAATGAAGTCGAACGCGCGAATGCCATTTCACAAAAAGCTTTTGGGGGAGAAGGGGCAAAGAAGGCTGACCTTGCGTGGGCCCGCCAATTCAGCTGGGGCCCTATGCTATGGTGTAATTTGTGCGCTAATCCATCCTGATTAGAAATATTGCGCAAAAACTGCCATTCGAGGAGGTTGGGGAGGCAACCGCCCCTGTTGGCCACCTCAAATGACCCTGATCGAACGGAGAAAAGACACTATGCTAGAAGTACTGATAACTCTTAAATGGTCTTGATCCTTAAAATTCTTACATTATGTTACAATGATATAAAAATGTATCGTTTTCAAAATCTGGAGGACAACATTACTGTTTTAATAAAATAGTTATCTAACTATGTAAGTAAAATGTTCTAATTGGTGTGTTTGAGTTAATCCGTTTGTGTTTAAACTGAGTTTTAGTATGACTCGTTTACAACCGAATGTTTATATTAAAATCGTTTGGTAGAAACATGCTTTAACTGGTCAAAGAACTCGTGAACGGTTTGAGTTTCAGTTTGTTTATCAGTAGCACACGTTGTCCTCTCATGTTCAGCAGTGTTAGTGTACAAACTGACCAGCATAAGTATAATAAATTCAACGTCAGAGTCACGTGCTTTTAGGGAACATATGGACAGTCTGAATTCAGTATATAAAGATACGAAGAAATATAACTCACCACGATCCATTCTTCCAAAATTTCAACTGACAAGTACCACCTCTGATAAGAAATTACAGCCCATGTAATTTACTTAAGTAAATAAGCAATAGAGGGAGCTGCAATCGCCTGGGGAGGAATAAATTAAGTTTTACAGAAAACAACTTCTGTAAGGTACAGCTTTTTATATATGACTGCGTATGTACATACATACCTGTATTGTACATATTCATAACTTCATTAGTGTTTCATGTTTTTATGTTACATACAGGGCTTTGCCTAATGCTGTGTACCGATAGAAAATTTCTTAGACATGTTTTCTTAGTTAAAGGTTTATAAACGATGATTGCACTCTAATCAAGAAGTATGGAAACATTCTCAGAGTTAGATAACTAGAAACAGCTGTGTTAGTCCCACGTTTGTTCTGAGTAAAGACACGCAATCATTTTCTCTGGTCTCACTAGTCTTTATATCGTGATTTTCTTTTTTGCTACTTGTGTAATGAAAAGTTGTGGATTGAGTACGATATGAAACCTTACACGACATATATCCACCAAACAGGTGTTGAGAGCTTCGTAAGTTCTGGCCAGTGTTTTAACATCGTTTATATCCACCAAACAGGTGTTGAGAGCTTCGTAAGTTCTGGCCAGTGTTTTAACATCGTTTATATCCACCAAACAGATGTTGAGAGCTTCGTAAGTTCTGGTCAGTGTTTTAATATCGTTTATATCCACCAAACAGGTGTTGAGAGCTTCGTAAGTTCTGGCCAGTGTTTTAATATCGTTTATATCCACCAAACAGGTGTTGAGAGCTTCGTAAGTTCTGGTCAGCTTCGTAAGTTCTAGGCCAGTGTTTTAATATCGTTTATATCCACCAAACAGGTGTTGAGAGCTTCGTAAGTTCTAGGCCAGTGTTTTAATGTCTTTTATATCCACCAAACAGGTGTTGAGAGCTTCGTAAGTTCTGGCCAGTGTTTTAATGTCGTTTATTATCCACCAAACAGGTGTTGAGAGCTTCGTAAGTTCTGGCCAGTGTTTTAATGTCGTTTATTATCCACCAAACAGGTATTGAGAGCTTCGTAAGTTCTGACCAGTGTTTTAATATCGTTTTCAGGGTTTTGTTTCAGTGGAACTAGAGGCATAGCAGACTGAAACAACATCTCTGGAGCTATTAAGGACAAGTCATCTTGAAAATATTTAACAGATACAGTCAACTAATCAACTCATTCGCGTGCTTCAAAAACCACATTACTTTCCTTATCAGAGATCTAAGAATTGGACCAAAGAAATGGCAAATTAAATTACAGCTTCTCAATCCGCCCCTTGATGTCAACAAATTAAGTTCCAGCTTCTCAATCCGCCCCTTGATGTCAACAAATTAAGTTCCAGCTTCTCAATCCGCCTTTTGATGTCAACAAATTAAGTTCCAGCCTCTCATTCCGTCCTTTGATGTCAACAAATTAAGTTCCAGCCTCTCATTCCGTCCTTTGATGTCAACAAATTAAGTTCCAGCCTCTCATTCCGTCCCTTGATGTCAACAAATTAAGTTCCAGCCTCTCATTCCGTCCTTTGATGTCAACAAATTAAGTTCCAGCCTCACATTCCGTCCCCTGATGTCAACAAATTAAGTTCCAGCCTCTCATTCCGTCCCTTGATGTCAACAAATTAAGTTCCAGCCTCTCATTCCGTCCCTTGATGTCAACAAATTAAGTTTCAGCCTCTCATTCCGTCCCTTGATGTCAACAAGATCCTTCAAGATACCTCAGTAAAACTATCTATTAAGATAATTTAGTTCTGCAGACAAAAACGAATATCTCTACACAATGGTTTAAACGATCTTAGAACCCAACTTATAAATACATCAAACCAAGACGATTTTAACCAAGTTTTCGGCATGACTAACAACAGTTTTGGCTACATTCCAGAAAAGGCTAAGACAAGATACATTGACAAATTGGATCAGCTTATCTTGCATACCAGGAAAAAGGCCAATGTTCCACAAGTGGTCAAAAATCTAAGTTCCATAACCCTAACTTCCACAGAAGAACAGTTTCTTTCTCTGGATCTCAATTCCTCACCAGTACCTAAGTTCATTCCGACATTATAACCTCCATAGAGAAAGTTTCTCAAGATTTTCCAACACCATATGGTAACTATGACAACACACGTTATCTTTCTCAAACTCACCAATCAAAAATGAACAGCTATTTTAAATCTACTTGGATTCTACCGGCAGACAAAGAAAACTACAATTCTACTCAATAAGATGGCTTATGAAAAAAACTGCAATCCGTTCTACAAACAGCAGACCTCAAGTAATTGAAAAAAAGAGACCCCCACAAAGAATTGAATTGAAAGAGCAATTAACAAAATTATTAAGATATTGGAACCTGGGAACTATCGAACTCTATTGAACAATGGAAGCAACCCGCTTCAACTATATGGTTTACCAAAAATACCCAAACTAGACGTTTTTCTTAGACTCATTATCAGAGCCATAGAGTCACCTTGCCATATCATAAACAATTTTTTTTAATGGAAAGAAAGCCTCAGTAAAGAAGCCTAAATATCGTCCTCTTTTCATTAAGTCCATTAAAATTCTCAAATATCAGAATGTCACAATGTTCTCTGACCTTGAGTGGAGTTACTAGTGAGGATTCGTTTTGGGTCTAATCTAGAATTGGGCTTGTTTCATCCTTTTTCTGATTAAACAACAACAATTAAACGAAAAACTGTAGCTCGTGTTCAGAGCAGCTTCGTGAACTACAATACTAATTTAATAAATATCTTAATGTGAATTAAGTTTAAGTACTAGTATACAAATGATAACAAGCTACCAATACGTATGGAGTGGCACAATATCACGTGTGACACTACATCATGGGTGACACTACGCCAGGTGTGATACTGCACTACTGGTCAAACAACATCTTGAATGATGTTACACCACGAGTGACACTAAGTAATTTGTCATGATTGAAACAAACCGCAATGTAAAAAAAAGAGGAATATATTATTCCCCTTGTAACACATTTCTCTAAACATAACTAACAATCATCTACTTTTACACACTTCAGTATCATAAGTACAGTGTTTAGCTGTTGGGGGAATTTGTTGTTTTTAAATATCATATAATTTCTAGCTTTCAGTAAAATACAAAACTGGACGTATTAATGTCTCATTATAGCACGAAGTTTCGAAACATATTCTACATATAACTTACAAATATCGAAAGTAAAAGCTTTTACTTCAAGTCCATCAGTCAACTTAAGTCCAAACATAGTTTCAGAAACGTGAATATCTTCGATTATTATTTTTAAATGGTAAGTGACTTCAAGATAGCAAATTAAATCACTTTCATGGGAGATTTTTAAAAGTGAAACCTATGTTCAAGTATAAAGTTGAAAAGTGCGTAATGGAAACTTGGTTCAACATTCTAATACTAAATATCACTAAATATTATGACACTAAGGCTTGAGAGTTGTTTCTTTGTTTGTAGGTAAGTATAAAGCTACACAATGGGCTATCTGTGCTCTACCAACCACGGGTCTCGGGGGGGGGGGTTGAGACTTGTTGTGTAACTTTGTAACACTGCAGCATTAAATGTGTAGGGAAATATTTAAACATAGGATCATGAAATATGTAGTAAACATTTTTAATACTAGAGTAGTCAAATATTATAACTCTGAAGCTTCTAATGTGTCGTGAAACATTCTAACACCGGTGTATGAAATATATATAAAACCATTCTAACACAGAAGTCTGAAATATAAAGTGAATATTTTTTTAAACTGGAGTTTGTTATTTGCAATGCAAACTTCTGACACTGGTGTTTGTGTGTGAGTATTCAAATATCATAACTGGAGTTTGTGTGTGTGAGTAGTCAAATATCATAATTGGAGTCTGTGTGTAAGTAGTCAAATATTATAACTGGAGTTTGTGTGTGTGAGTAGTCAAATATCATAACTGGAGTTTGTGTGTGTGAGTAATCAAATATTATAGCTGGAGTTCGTGTGTGTGAGTAGTCAAATATCATAATTGGAGTTTGTGTGTGAGTAGTCAAATATTATAACTGGAGTTTGTGTGTGTGAGTAGTCAAATATCATAACTGGAGTTTGTGTGTGAGTAGTCAAATATTATAACTGGAGTTTGTGTGTGAGTACTCAAATATTATAACTGGAGCTTGTGTGTGTGAGTAGTCAAATATCATAACTGGAATTTGTGTGTGAGTAGTCAAATATTATAACTGGAGCTTGTGTGTGTGAGTAGTCAAATATCATAACTGGAGTTTGTGTGTGAGTAGTCAAATATTATAACTGAAGCTTGTGTGTGTGAGTAGTCAAATATCATAACTGGAATTTGTGTGTGAGTAGTCAAATATTATAACTGGAGTTTCCGATATCAAGTGAAACATTATAACATTGGAGCTTGATATGTGTAGTGAAAGTTTCTAGCACTGGAGTTTCATAATATGTCATTAAGTATTCTACTCTGAATTTTAAAATCTGTAGTAAAACATTCTAACACAAGATTCTCACGTGCGTCATGAAACATTCAAATCCTGGATTAAATGTGTGGTGAAACATTTTATCTCTGGATGTTGTGTTATTCTTGACTAAGAATAATTAATCCAATTGTAATAATCTACAAATAACCAGGGACCAAAGACTTATATTTGAAAGTTTTAAGTGATTAAAGGAAGAACCAAAACTTGTCTTTATTTTTACACGTGTAATTAAAAAGTAAGAACACCGTATATTATACGTGTATTATTACCATGCCTGTTAGAGTGAAACGACTAATTCAACTCGATTACCACATGAAAGCTAGCAAAACACAATAATAAAATATACATACTTGACTGACTACATTTTATAAATGATACAGGACACTATAAGGGAGATGAAGTATTTATAATGAAGCTTTGAGAAACACACTGTATAAGAGTAGTTACAAAGATCACACTAGTGAAGTCACGTGATGCGAAACAGTAGCTCACTACCCTTATACGGGGTAGAATAGTTATTAGTATAAGACAGCACTTCTCGCTATAACACCCCATGGGAGTCACACCATAACTTTGGTGATAAAGTTAAGAAACAGTTCATTCTAACTAAATAGTTTGAATATTTAAAGTTGTTTATATATATAAAAATTAATTCCATTCGTGTTTGTTAGACATGTTTTTAGGACCACTTCGAGACAGAACATCTATAATAACAAAAAAATTATCCAATATTTTATACACAACGCTTCTCTTTTTATTATTTTTTTCTTTTTGGTTTTGTATGCGTTTTTTTAAGAAGACAGACAGTTAGCGATGAGTTATTGTAACAATTAGATGATATATATATATATGCTTCTACTGTAATTATAACGTATACCTCATATTAAATAGTGGCTGCTTTGAAAGAACACCAGAACCCAGTCACATTTCATGCGTATTTAAAAAAACATCAGAACCCAGTCACATTTCATGCGTATTTAAAAAACACCAGAACCCAGTCACATTTCATGCGTATTAAAAAAAACCCAGATCCCAGTCACATTTCATGCG
>NW_013668576.1:57577-71693 GCF_000517525.1 Limulus polyphemus
ACATTTCATGCGTATTTAAAAAAACATCAGAACCCAGTCACATTTCATGCGTATTTAAAAAACACCAGAACCCAGTCACATTTCATGCGTATTAAAAAAAAACACCAGATCCCAGTCACATTTCATGCGTATTTAAAAAAACACCAGAACCCAGTCACATTTCATGCGTATTTAAAAAAACACCAGATCCCAGTCACATTTCATGCGTATTTAAAAAAACACCAGAACCCAGTCACATTTCATGCGTATTTAAAAAAACACCAGATCCCAGTCACATTTCATGCGTATTTAAAAAAACACCAGATCCCAGTCAAATTTTTATACTTATTTAAAAAACAACACACCAGTTGTTAGTCAAAAATTCGTACGTATTTGATAAAAAACACCCAATCCCGGTCAAATTTTCATGCTTATTTAGAAAAAGACAGTACCTCCAAGTCAAATTTTCATACTGGTCATATGCTAGTCACATTTTCATACATATTTTTTAAAAAAACACACCAGATACCAGTCAAATTTTCATATGTATTCGAAGAAACACTAGATTCCAGTCAAATTTTCATACGTAGTTAAAAACGAACCAGAAACCAATTTTTCATGCATATCTTGATTTTATATTAGCGTCTTCTACTCAACGTGACTGAAAATAAGTTTCATCTTTCGTAAAAATCCAGTCCTGAAATTATACGGATTCTGTGGAAAGAAATCAACAATACTTAAACACAAACCGACATTTTCTAGTCACGTGACTCACATTGTACCGATTTATTGGATAGTTTGTTCACAAATTGGGTTAAAATGCATTATGACCACTATTCCATCGAGAGAACCATACATGTGGACTTAGAGGCTTTTGATTGTCTAACGTTCTTAAATTAGAGCTCTTCTAATCGTACAGATTAGCTATTACTATAGCTTAAGTTTGACTTTTGAACGACTTTATGCTTTTAACTGAAACAAAGTGACAGTTATCAGTGTCTTCCTGTTCTTATACAACAAAGTGACAGTTATCAGTGTCTTCCTCTTGTTATACAACAAAGTGGCAATTATAAGTGTCTTCTTGTTGTTACACAAAAAGTGACAGTTATCAGTGTCTTCTTGTTGTTATACAACAAAGTGGCAGTTATAAGTGTCTTCTTGTTGTTATACAACAAAGTGGCAATTATAAGTGTCTTCTTGTTGTTATACAACAAAGTGGCAATTATAAGTGTCTTCTTGTTGTTATACGTGATAAGCTTTCTTTGAACGAAACCTTAACCGTAAATAATCTTGGTGAGTGTTCTATTTCTTGTCACTTGCATATAATAGTAAGTGGTCATTGTTATTCAGAAACGATCTCATATTATCATAATTTGATGGTTACTATTTCAAAATATTCCACAGTGAAAATGCTGTCTGTAAAATAAAATAAGAAAATAAGGTGGAATAGTTTCGAAAGAGCTAGCTTTTTCGAAGATCTGGCTCTCATCCCATTTTTCTTTTCTTCTCCGACAATTTCCATAACATTACTGATGCTGGAGAAACTGGGTTTACCTAAATACGCTTTCTGGATTTTATTGAATATATTTTTCTTATTCGGTCTTCTTTGGTTTAGGCTGAAAGTTTCCATCTCGGTCTCCACCATATTTCAAGCAACGACATCTTGGCACAAGAGTAAGAGGCTAAGATAAGGTTACTAAAATATTTACTTCGCCACTGCATATTAGCGTTAATTAGGTTAAGCAGTAAGTTAAAATTTCAATTACATCCTGATTGTTTGTTTGTAATTAAGCACGAAGCTACAGAAGCGGCTATCTATGCTCTGCCCACTACGGGTATCGAAACCCTGATTCTAGCGTTGTAAGTCCGCAGACATACCGCTGTGCCACTGGGGGGGGGGATTTCATCCTGAAGGACTGCTTCCTATACAGCTTTGTTTTACTAACCCTAAGGGAAGAGATGTTCTATTTGTGATAAAACACTGAAAAGTCTAAGCCTACATAAAGAAATTTAACACATTTCCTTCTTTCGTTTTCTTTTTGCTAACTAAGGGAAGAGATGTTCTATTTGTGATAAAACACTGAAAAGTCTAAGCCTACATAAAGAAATTTAACACATTTCCTTCTTTCGTTTTCTTTTTGCTAACTAAGGGAAGAGATGTTCTATTTGTGATAAAACACTAAAAAGTCTAAGCCCACATAAAGATACTTAACAAATTTCCTTCTTCCGTTTTGTTTTTGCTAACGAAGGTTTACTTATTTTAAGGCTTATACATGTAATCTTTTAAGAACCTTCAGATGGTAGTTGTAGCAATGGCCAATTTAACTATGGTCTGGAGAACAGCGATAATGTTCTGGCCCACAAGGCTTGTCATGTGACGTGGGATTTGTTACATTGACGTTAGTATAATGGGCCTTCAGATTGATTTAATCCTTGTTTTTTCTTGTGTCGCTTGAAAACTCCCCTGGCTCAATGTGACACAGATCGATCGGATCTATGAAAAACAGAATGTAATGGCTGTTTTTGTGTTGATATAAAATGTCTTTGTAAGATAAAATGTTATGATCATTATTTATCAACCCTCTTGGTTATGCCCGAAATCTGTGGATTATATCTAACTGGACTGTTTGAGCGTTATTGTACAGCTACCACACTATATACCAGTACTTCGCCAATACGTACCTATGTATATAGGTCTCTTCTTAGCCCAAAATTGTGTATGTGTTTTTCTTATAATACAGCGTTACAGGTGTTTTGCCACATTGTTAACTTAGTCAGAGAATAAGGAGGTTAAGTCATTCTTGCGCCACTAGAGAATCGAACCTCTGATGTTAGCACTGTAAGTCCGTCCGTAAACGTACCGCTGATCCACCGGGTGACAGAGACTAGGAGAAAACTAAAGCTTGTTTCTTGCTTCAGTCATTAAACTCTCTTTTGAGTTTCACTCTTCTTTTTTTTTTAAACTATACTATACTGCATTAGGGTTATGAAGAATTCGGAAATTACCTGTATCAAACGTGTTCATCATATAATTCAGTAAAGTGAAATTTGCGTAAACAAAACTAATTTAGCTAAGTTACACGTCATAGTTAACAATGTAACTTTTATACTATTAATACACAAAACTGGCATACTGGCGTTTTACAATGTATAGTTAAACAGAGTGAAATTTGCAGTAAAAACTAGTTTAGTAAAGTTACACGACATAGTTAACAATGTGACATTTGTACTAAATAAAACTATTATAATGGTGTTTAACAGTGTACAGTTAAGCAGAGTGAAATTTGAAGAAAAAACTAGTTTGATAAAGTTCGACATAGTTAACAATGTAACATTTGTAGTAAATGAAACTAGTGTATTGGTGTTTCACAATATACTGTTAAACAAATAGAAATTGGTATTAACATAAACCAATTTAGTAAAGTTACACAACATGGTTAACAATGTGACATTTATACTAACTAAAACTAGCGTATTGGTGTTTCACAACGTACAGCGTGGGCAAAAAGTTTGGGCACCCCTCAAATAAAGATAATGTACATGAAAGAAAGAATTTATTGCATATCTCATATTGACACAGATTAACAAAAGGTTCGTTTAATAATCCTGTTCGTTGGCCTTCAGTTTCATGATACGTCTCCATGTACAATGTGACATCCTCTTTAGCATATTAGCATAATATGACGTCCTCTTTAGCATACTAGTGGTGACCTTAGCAAAACTATCAAACATGTTTGTTGCAAAGTGCCATTTGCGTCATATCCTTCCTTTGCCACAATCTGTTTGAAAAAGCCCCACAGTGAATTATCACATGAGTTTGAAATAAAGAGGGTGCCCAACAGTGTTCCCTGTAAGCTGCGTGGCCGCACAACAACCAATCAAATGCCGCGTACTTAATTATTCCAGCCGCGTACATTCTCAGAAACGGTGAAGAGTCTCAACACGTTGATGGCCTTAATGACCCTGGCATTCGATAGGCCTAAAGCCCAAATAACCAAATAGTAGCATTGTAAAGTGGCCTAATGATCCAATAGGGTCGATGGTCTAAAAGTACCTCCCTCACAAAAAAACCAAGAAACTGGTAGCGCACATCCACACATTGCCTTGATACTGGTGCACATGAAAAAATTCATTCCGAACGTGGATTGAACAAACTTAAAAATTAGAGGGAGCATTGGTGCCCAGACATTTTGCCCACCTTGTAAAGTTAAACAAACAGAAACTTGTACTAATAAAAACTAGTGTACTGAGTTTACAATGTATACAGTTGAATAGAGTGAAACTTATTAACTGGAACTAAAGTGACACAAGTAAGCAGGTTAAAAAGTTTTCAAAAACTATTTCTTTTTGTAAAAATATAATTATTCGTCACATCCTTAGTCCTTGTCAAGAGGCTTTGATGAATAATTAATATTTATGCTTCAGTTGTTGAAGTAGGCTTCAGAACAAGACTGAAATTCGATGTTCAGTCTTCGCGATTGGTGCAGCTTAGATAACCTATTGTACAGCTTTGCACTTAAAAACAAACACTAGAAGTCGCTTTAATTAGGAGGATTAAACATAATATTATCCGATTGGCTTATAAACATTTTAAGGCTAATAACATGAAAAACAAGCTGTTGACAATGTTTTCTTGGCAAGTTCTCGTTTCTTAGTCCAACAAAATAAGATTAATAATCTTTATATCTCTTCTAAGCGTTCTGTTAACCACAATAACAAACAAGAAATATATAAGTACCTAACAAGTCAAATATAATACTATAGTAAACCTAGATAACATTTTTGGAGAATGGGTATATAAAAACAAAAACTTATTAGTCCTTTTTATGCGCTAATTTATATTTTTGACTATTATTATTAATGTTAGTATTGATCTTCATGTATGTCAATAAATACAGTTATCTATTTTAATTTTAGAAATGTATAATTCAGTAACATATTCATGTATTCTAGTTCCACAAATAGATTTATTTGGGAAGTTAATCTTCGATAAATAGACAATGAACAACTAGTTCTTAGAAATGGATAATTCAATAACATATTCATGTATTCTAGTTCCACAAATAGGTTTATTTGGGAAGTTAATTATCGATAGATAGACAATGAACAACTAGTTCTTAGAAATGGATAATTCAATAACATATTCATGTATTCTAGTTCCACAAAAAGGTTTATTTGGGAAGTTAATCTTCGATAAATAGACAATGAACAGCTAGTTCTTAGAAATGGATAATTCAATAACATATTCATGTATTCTAGTTCCACAAATAGGTTTATTTGGGAAGTTAATCTTCAATAAATAGACAATGAACAACTAGTTCTTAGAAATGGATAATTCAATAACATATTCATGTATTCTAGTTCCACAAATAGATTTATTTGGGAGGTTAATCTTCGATAAATAGACAATGAACAACTAGTTCTTAGAAATGGATAATTCAATAACATATTCATGTATTCTAGTTCCACAAATAGGTTTATTTGGGAAGTTAATCTTCGATAAATAGACAATGAACAGCTAGTTCTTAGAAATGGATAATTCAATAACATATTCATGTATTCTAGTTCCACAAATAGATTTATTTGGGAGGTTAATCTTCGATAAATAGACAATGAACAGTTAGTTCTTAGTCCACGTTGAAATTTATTCAACGCAATTTTTTTGGTTACTTTCCTGTGGTCGTTGTAGTGTTGCAGAAACATACCTGATTATTAATTCATTAAATAATATATAGATAACATACAACGTTAAATTAAATACACAAAAACATTTTACACGTCATAAGACATAAGTGTCATATTTATTCCTGTTTAGCTAAGTAATGTGACCCGCGTGTAGGTTTACTATTTCCGAATAGTTCTTAGAGAAGGTCCCGCCACATTTTTACGTAAATATTCGCCGGACATTCGCCAGTATTTAATAATTCATGATCTTTTTTTTTAACTTTATTATTTCTAAAGATTCACAGATGTTATAATCATACTGAAACACAACAAATGTCTGCATTTTACACTTACGTTCATGGAATTTTGAAGATATGTACAAAACAAGAGGACTTTAAAAATGAATTGTTACTAATGAAATACCCCCCCAGTTGCACAGCGGTATGTCTGCGGACTTACAACACTAGAAACCGGGTTTCGATACCCGTGGTGGGCAGAGCACAGATAGCCCATTATGTAGCTTTGTGCTTAATTCTAAACAAACAAATACTAATGAAATATATAGCAGTTAAAAGATTATTTAACCCAACTATTGTAGATAGAACAGTTAAAAGATTATTTAACCCAACTATTGTAGATAGAACAGTTAAAAGATTATTTAACCCAACTATTGTAGATAGAACAGTTAAAAGAGGATTTAACCCAACTATTGTAGATAGAGCAGTTAAAAGAGGATTTAACCCAACTATTATAGATAAAGCAGTTAAAAGAGGATTTAACCCAACTATTATAGATAGAGCAGTTAAAAGATTATTTAATCCAAACTATTGTAGATAGAACAGTTAAAAGATTATTTAACCAAACTATTGTAGATAGAACAGTTAAAAGATTGTTTAACCCAACTATTGTAGAAAGAGCAGTTAAAAAATTCATTAATATGATAATAATGGATCAAAGTATTACCTTAAAACCAAGTTCTGATAAAGTTAAAAAAGAATGTTTAGTGTTGTTTTAATTTTATATTTATTGCAACGTTGTGTGATATTTGTTTATTATCTTAACATTATACACAATTTACTGAATTTTTTCTCACGTGCAACGCTTGAGCTTCAACGAATACGTAATTCTGAATTATCTTCCGTATGTACTTTACCGTCTAAGGTACTTCACGTTTTTAAATCTGCAAACAAAGTTATTTTTGTATCGTTTAGATTCCGTTATTTTCTAATATCACTTGCAATATCTGACATTCCCCTAAAAAAACTCTTAAGTCTGGGTCATTGAAATCAGTTATTTTCAAGTGTCACAGTTCTAACCGTTAAATTATTCTAGTAACGAGACAGATTTGGTAAGAGTAAGATAACACAACGAGATTAAAAGTTTGATTTTTCCAACAACTTGGGACAAAATGACCCAAACTTTGTTACACCTCTGACAAATCAACCGCTGATTATGTATTCTTGTCTCCTCTTGTCAGCAGCAACAGTTAGTACTGTGTTACTGAAATCACACAATTCGCTTAGTTTTCTTTCCACGTTCTTGAGTAGCAAGTATTTACTAGACTCTGCGATTGATGAGATCGAGTTTTATGAGTTCTCGCAAGTAAACAGAAGTGGAAGTGATGGCCTACGTTAAATCATGATAATTCTCTAGATCATGAGAGTCTAATGTAATCCGAGCTAATGATTGAAAGGACAGTTTAATACCCTTCTAGTCTCTGATTCGAATAAACAAAACTTTTAATTCTAAAGCGATTATAGAACTTCAGCTGTAGTTGACTTGTGTGTTACGACTTGAAAGATGCATGGAGTTACTAGCTATTAACTTTGAAACTGTTTAGAAATTTCTATTAAAACCTTATATTTGTTGTTAAATAGAAACCATCATAATAGACTATCAGTGCTCTGTCCATTGCAGATATCGAAACTCGATTTTTATTGTTATAAGTCTCAGAATTACTTCTGAGTAACCAGTGACTATTATAGATAAGTCTGGCATTTTTAATACTTTTCATGCATCACTACACTACCTTCCAGACTTACTGCTGAGTAACCAATGACTATTATAGATATGTCTAAGGTAGTGTAGTGATGTATAAAAAGTATCATATCTATTAAAATCTTTGTTCAAATACAAATGTTTTGTAAATTTATAAAATTAAACTAAAGGAAAACATTATCTTATATTCATATTTTTATATAGTCATTTCTACTTGTAGATTAAGGTTCGTTGTCTCTGATTTATCTTTTTTCATCGACTTCATATAAAATTATGACATTTTGCGTTTTGGTGATATATTTTATCTGAAACTCCCACGTTTCTTCTAGTAACTGAGAAGACGGCCCCCTTTCTGTTTCCTCATCACTAAGTCTGACGGCTTGTTATACTAAAAATTGGGTTTCGATACCAGTTGCGAACAGAGTGCGAATAACCCATTTTAATTTTTAACTTGTGTTCAACAACAAAAAACGACTGAGGAAACAAAAAATATATTTCCAATAATATAATAATTTAAAATTTTCAAACACACACACAAAGTATGAATATGGTATACGAGAATGTTGACCGACTTTTATTGCCTCAACTATGAATTATTCATGAAACGATCTTTATTCTAAACATGGAGAATAAGAATTCGGCCAACAAGGACTGAATCTATTTCCAGAATTCTCGCGTGAGTTACTCTCGCCACCAGGCTCACGTGTTGTTCCTATACACTAATTTAGAGACTGCTTAAAAACTGAATAAAAAAAAAAACATGTCGACAAATGAATAACCATTTGATGACCAAACTTAGACCACCAAAAAGACCTCCTACTCCTCAATGTATATTACAATTTAAAATGTTTTTCGAATCTCAGAATTTCTTTGGAATATTTTTCCTTTTTCTAACCCTTATTTCATTCTACTGATGTACTTCCTGCTCAGAGATAAAAGGACATATTATGGCGTTTTATGTTTTATCTATCTTGTAGATTATTTTACACGCCGCCCTCCACAGCTTGAAGCTTACAATGGTATTTACAAACTAATTATTTCCTTTTATTTGTTCTCCCATGATTTAATTTTTTTATTAACTTTATTTTATTTTATTTTACAGAATTTCACCTTTCGATCTATTTGGTGTTAGCAATAACACTGATTTAAAAATATTATTTAGTTGTTTTGTTTCTTGTTAAACGCAAAGATTCACATTCTACAATGTCCACTGTGGGTATCGAAACACGATTTTTAGCGTTATAAGCTCACAGAAGTACAACGAGGGGAAGACAATTTTTAATTGTTAAACGTAATTGAATTATAATTGTACCAGGTTAACTGACAATATTATATATCGGGTTAATAATCTTTCTTTATGTTTCTCAGTTAAAATTCGCATTAACAATTAATATTAACCACTAAAACCCTTAAGAAAAGTAAAATTTTCTGTTCGTCATATCTTTATGAATATTGCTTACGCGGTGATTTAAGTTTAACTAATCAATGAGATATCTAGATATCTTCCGTTCTGTTCTAGAGTAATTAATGCGATCATGACTCTGTCCTAATCAAACAACTAATTTCGCCGTCAACGATGAGTTAATGCCACATCGTCGACGGCGAAATGAGGAAATTTATGTATAATTTATGTAATTTCTTGTCGTAAGATGGCAGTGTCGGTCACAAGATATCAATATGTTGTTAGTTGTTCAAAAGCAGAACTTGTTAATTAAGCTTCATTAGCTTAGATGGAAGACAGCCTTGATTACACAACATGGGCTTTCTCTGACAGACTTCTCCAGTGTTTCTAGATAGTTGTCTCTTGTGATATATGTGAAAGTTACCTTTCAAATATAACTTTAATGAACAATATGTGTACTATATAGTTTAAGCTAATGGTTTGCGATTAACGTAAGATAAGAATAAAACTACTTAAATAAGAACACTTAAACTTTCATTGGTTATTTGTTCTTCCAATCTTTCAGGAATTCACGAAACAAAAATACTTGAAATACAAGAAAAATATCTTAATTGAAGATCACATTACAAAACTATAGTGTAGCCCCCTCAATGGCACAGTGGGAAGTCTGCTGACTTATGACGCTCAAAATCGGGTTTTGATACCCGTGTTTGACAGATTACAAATAGCTCATTGTGTAGCTTGAACCCAACAACAATAAAATATGTGTGTGTATTTTTTTACAATGAAGCTAATGTGTATGAAGTATGTACTGTCAGATAGTGAAATATGTGGTGTTTTCTTTATCACACAAATACTGTGTAAAAGTAATAAAATGCTCGGGCTTCAGTAGTTCCCCAAATAAACCGAATCTTAATCAGAATTATATTAGTACTTACAACGTTTTATGAGTCGTATTGAAACAATATAGATCCCTTTTGGAGCACAGCTGTGTAAACATTTGATATTGTGGGTATTAAAAGATTAAAGTTTAGAAGTTATTCCATTGATCATCTCCTTAAGAGCAGAAAATAAGCGCCAGCTAGTGGAGGACGTTGAAAGTAGAAATTAGAACATTTACGCTGTTGTTTCTTATTCTCTGCGTTTCCTTTCTTTTGGCGACTTAAATAGATTTTTGTAATTCTTTGTGATTTTCATCTCACGTTAATCATTCCAAGTCCGTAGATAATGTCCAACCGGGAAGATGCACGTGTTTTTGATTGGTACAGTGAAAGTTAGTAATTGATCTGAAATTCTTCGAAGTGTCAGTGCTATTCCATTTATTCCAAGCTCAAGTTTCATAACAATTAGCCCTAATGCTCTATAGGGTAAAGTAAAGATAATCGTAACTAGTAAACCTAAAAAAGGCATCTAAGTTTAAAGATAATTAAACAGTTTTTATCTACACATATTAACAAAAACATAGAGAAAATAAGCCATGGAACTAAATTATCTAGTTATAATAATATATAACTAAACCAAATGTGGTCTCATCCACGATGTCTATTCTCTTAACCTCGCCTTCCTACCTAATGAGAGATTCAAAATTTATATTTAATGAAGTTAAACAGAAACATTAAAAGAAGCAATAGACTATTGCATTACATGTGCAACATCTGAAGAACAGTAGTAGATAGCATTACATGTTCTATATCTAAATAACTGTAGTTGATAGTATTACGTGTTCTATATCTGAATAACTGTAGTTGATAGTATTACATGTTCTATATCTGAAAAACTGTAGTTGATAGTATTACATGTCCTATATCTGAAGAACTGTAGTAGATAGTATTACATGTTCTATATCTGAAGACTTGTAGTTGATAGTACTACAGGTTCTATATCTGAAGAACTGTAGTAGATAGTATTACATGTTCTATATCTGAAGAACTGTAGTAGATAGTATTACATGTTCTATATGTGAATAACTGTAGTTGATAGTATTACATGTCCTCTATCTGAAGAACTGTAGTAGATAGTATTACATGTCCTATATCTGAAGAACTGTAGATAGTATTACATGTTTTATATCTGAAAAACTGTAATAGATAGTATTACATGGCCTATATCTGAAGAACTGTAATAGATAGTATTACATGTCCTATATCTGAAGAACTGTGGCAGATAGTATTGCATGTTGTATATCTGAAGAACTGTAGATAGTATTACAGGTTCTATATCTGAAGAACTGTAGTAGATAGTATTACATGTTCTATATCTGAAGAACTGTAGTAGATAGCATTACATGTTCTATATCTGAAGAACTGTGGTAGATAGTGGGGACATGTAATACTATCTACTACAATTCTTCTGATATAGAACATGTAATACTATCTACAGTTCTTCAGGTATGGGACATGTAATACTAACTACTACAATTCTTCTGATATAGAACATGTAAATATATCTGAAGAACTGTAGATAGTACTATCTTCTACAGTTCTTCAGATATAGGACATGTAACACTATCTACCACAGTTCTTCAGATATAGAACATGTAATACTAACTACTACAATTCTTCTGATACAGAACATGTAAAAATTATAAAATATGTATCTACGTCAAGTATCAGTGTCTACCATTATAAAACATACATTTCTGTCAAGTAATCAGTGTCTACGGTAGACACTGATTACTTGACAGAAATGTATGTTTTATAATGGTAGACACTGATACTTGACGTAGATACATATTTTATAATGGTAGACACTGATTACTTGACGTAAATACATATTTTGAAATGGTAGACACTGATTACTTGACGTAAATACATATTCTATTATGATAGACACTGATTACTTGACGTAAATACATATATTATTATGGTAGACACTGATACTTGACGTAGATACATATTTTATAATGGTAGACACTGATTACTTGACAGAAATGTATCTTTTATAATGGTAGACACTGATTACTTGATGTAAATACATATTTTATTATGGTAGACACTGATTACATGACGTAAATACATATTCTATTATGATAGACACTGATTACTTGACGGAAATGTATCTTTTATAATGGTAGACACTGATTACTTGACGTAAATACATATTCTATTATGATAGACACTGATTACTTGACGTAAATACATATTTTATTATGGTAGACACTGATACTTGACGTAGATACATATTTTATAATGGTAGACACTGATTACTTGACGTAAATACATATTTTACAATGGTAATAGACTTTCCATTTCTTACTTTTCTTAAGTTATTTTAAAATACATATCGAACATTAAATCTAGTAGTATACATATTCCTCAATAATAGCAGAAGCCAGAGTTTACACGAGACATCGTGACGCAGTGGTTACGACATTGTCGTACGCACATGTACATTTTAAATGGCAAAGCTCAGCTCCAGCTTAAATCAATAAAGAGCCCTAATGAAACGAAGCATTACTTCAACACCAGACAGCAAAAAGTAACGTTTTCGATGACTTTCACAAAGAGAGAAAAGTGAAAGAAGCTTCATTGTAGAAAGTTCCCCTTAACATAACTATAGTCTGCCCACAAACCCTTATTCGAGAAACTGAAATCTACAGTCCACATGACATACTTCGAAACATTGATCTTCTCAATCGATACTTTATTTAGATCGCTGGGGTAACTGTCTTTCGTCTACAACTCTACAGGAAATCAATCTCTCTTTTTTTTTAAGTCATGTAATAACACTTGATAAAAGCGACAAAGTATTGGTAATTAGGCCTTTCAGCTAGAAAATCACTCCACTAGGCAACTGATCCAGAGTTTCATTACCAGATGGTAGGAGGTTCTTCAAAAAATTCTTTGCTTCTTCTTTTGTCGTTTTTTTTTAAAGACTGAGTGTCGTGTAGAAGAAAAACATAACTAACAACAAACGGAAGACACTCTCATAGAAAGATAGAATGAAGTTTCAGACAAATAGGTAGACAGATGGAAAGAAGAAGAATAAGATTGATAAGCAGATACTGAATATAAGTGAATTTCAAAGGACTGCTTATGATAACGTGGTCAGAATCCAACCAATGAAGTTATCAGAAACCGTCATTGTTGTGTATATTGTCACACACCAGTCACAGTCCTAACTGCTATGTAACAGTAAGTGAAAACAAGTGTGGAGCTCCGTCAGTTATATTTTACACATAAGAGAAGAACAACGAAATAAATACTATGTAACGTTATAGTTAAAAAAGACAAGCTAGCTTAAACAAGTCGCATTTGAGATTATTTTTTTCTTCTCTCCCTCTTTTTTTCCCCAGCACATTTGTCACAAACATAGGTTCAATAAGTGGTCATTCGTAAACGTCTACAGACGTTATATATATATATATATATATAATTTCACTTTATTTTTTAAACTAGCGAAATTACCTTGCTTAGCTCGGGTTATTAGGTTGATAGTGTGTATTCTGAACCCATTTTAGCATAAAAGTATAACCAACATGACATAAAAACCATTGTTGGAAGGCATTGTTACCAAACACACTGACTTTTCTATCTGCTGGTTTTTCGCTAGTTTGCCTTTTTAAAAAGATGCGCATGCACGTGGATCAGATAAGTAATAATAGCCAGGAGCACACCCTCAGAGTCCACTTAGTATGGCGGCAAAATTTGAGGTTTCTAGGTTCTTTTCTCTTGGATCAATAACGGACACACAGACACGCTCTTTTATTGTTACAGATATATTATATACTAGCGAAAGTACCCGGCTTCGATCGGGTTATTAGGTTGATATACTTTAGAGGACTATGTCAGTGTGTGTATTCTGAACCCATTTTAGCATAAAAATATAACCTATATACATTTGTTGCTCCTTTACGGGATGTAACCTGTTTTTAAAGGTATCCTTTACTCTGACTTGTCCTCCGATTTTTAAACCTAAATAATGAAAACAAATAATAAAAACAGACCTTTTTACTTAACGGAGCCTCTAAATTGGAAAACAACAAATATTTTTTCAATTTTGTAATTTATGCATTTCATTTGATACTTTCAGCACATAGCCTTTTAACAGCAATACTAGGTTATACTTTTATTG
>NW_013668576.1:72693-82568 GCF_000517525.1 Limulus polyphemus
TTTGTAATTTATGCATTTCATTTGATACTTTCAGCACATAGCCTTTTAACAGCAATACTAGGTTATACTTTTATTGCTAAGCAACATGACATAGAAACTATTGTTGGAACGCATTGTTACCAAAACGCACTGGCTTTTTTGTATATTATATGTTGTTATATACGAAACCATTTCTTTTCTATGTGGTTTTTCGCTAGCTTGCTTCATTAAAAAAATGCGCACGCGCATGCTCGTACGCACGTGGATAAGATAAGTAATACCCAGGTGCACACCCTCAGGGTCTACTTAGTATGGATGCAATATTTCAGGTTTGTAGGTGCTTTTCTCTTTGAACTATGTCGGTCACACCCAAACAGACGCACAGGCCCATAGACAAACAGACACGCCCTTTTATTATTACAGATATTAACTTTAAGGTACATTTTGTAGCTACTCTCAAGCATTAGTATTACTAATACATTTCTACCATTCCTTTTTTATCTCTTCGCTTGTAAAGCTGTTCTATTTATATGATTTAGATCTGACTTCTAGAGTTAATTATAGCCAATCACCATCAAGCATGTGTGTTTATTTCTCAAACTATATTGTACCTCAAGTGATCAGCGGTAAGTTTGCAGACCCAGAACTCTACATTATTGGGTTTGATTCTTCATTGAGTGGCTTTGCGCTAAAACAGAATAAGCAAATAGAACACATTAATATTCACTGCATTCTTAAAATATATTGTTAAAAATATATATAAAAAAACGTTTTGCGCCAAAGATGCAACCAGAAAATGTAAACATTTTGAATTACACGGTGCGTACAACCTCCCCCGGACAAATTATAATACAAAATAAGCAAAAGTATAGAATCTGGGACAAACATTCTAATTAAAACAAAATTTATTTAATTTCAATTAAAAAACTGAATACACTATAATAGGGTCATTCTTGTTCCACAAAATATGATATAAAAGATTGTTTAAGCTAAAAGATACACAAGGGGCTATCTGCACTGCGTCCACCGCGGGGAACAAATCCCAATCTCTACCGTTATAAACCCTTTAAGCTTACCGCTGATACACGAGAAGACGGAAATAAAAAACGTCGTTTAATTCAAACCCCTGAAAATAATATTAGAACTTAAATAAAAACACTTAAATGTCCTTTGAATTCTGTATTCGTATTTGTGTTTATTTCAAGGCTACTAAGGCTATCCGGCGACGTTCCTAATTTTAACTACTGACCAGAGGGAAGGCAGACAGTCCCCTGCACCATACCACCCACCATTCACCATAATGGATATGCTGCTACACTTATAACGCACAAACAGCTTAAAGTGTGGAATATTTTGTCGCACAGATTCAAACCAGGCTCGTTTTTCAAGTCATAGACTAAAACATTCTTCAATATTCTAAATCTTGAATTGGAAGTGAAATACAAACAAACAATCGCGGGCTCGAATCCCCGTCTCACCAAACATGCTCGCCCTTTCAGCCGTGGGGGCGTTATAAGGTGATGGTCAATCCCACTATTCGTTGGTAAAAGAGTAGCCCAAGAGTTGGCGGTGGGTGGTGATGACTAGCTGCCTTCCCTCTAGTCTTACACTGCTAAATTAGGGACGGCTAGCGCAGATAGCCCTCGTGTAGCTTTGCGCGAAATTCAAAACAAACAAACAAAAAATCAACATTAAAATTAATTCTATAACATGAATGTATCCTAATAATACAATTCTCTTAGATGAGCAAAATTCACAACGTTGTGAATTCTTAAAAACCATGTACATTCTTGCAACGCCAAGTTACTTTATGGTTTCCGATAATAAATCTGGCATGGTCCGATGATTAAGTCGCTAGACTCGCAATCTGCGGGTCGCGGGTTCGAATCCCCGTCGCAGAACATGCTTGCTCTTTCAGCTGTGGGAGGGGGCATTATGATATGACAGCCAATCCGGCTATTCGTTGGTTGGTGTTCTCGACCAGCTGCTTTCCCTCTGGTGTTTCATTGCTAAATTAGAAGATATGAGCGCCACCATGTAATATCTGTCCGAAACACCGATGACATATCAGCATCTAAGGCGCCTCAATCAGTTGACCAACTCCGAGATAAAAAAAAAAGACAACAAAAAAAAAAGGTTCACCAGTTCTTCTGAATGATGAGTAGAAGTTAATTCAAGTAAAATAAATCATATTAATAACAAATAATTCAATGTTACTAATAGATAAATAGTTTGGTGTTAATATAAATCATAAGCCTAATGCACAATGACTTAAATAAAGTGATAAAAACATATGTTCACCAAAGTAATCTGGTTCACACTGAAACACTTGATCTTCAAGCACTTCATGATATAAATAGCGTCTCGATTAGTGCTATGTCTGTCGTATCACAACTGGCCTGATGAGTTCTGGTATTAAGTGAAAGGCCTCGTTGGTGTATTTGGTATTTCAAACTTTACGTGCAGACAAGTTAATGGTTAAGGCATAGGTGTCCTTAATTTTAAATTATTTATCCGAGAGAAGGCAGCCAGATAAAACCAAAGGCTATTATCTGGCTCTTTAAACCGAATAATTCCAGTTTTGTAATGCGTTCACAGCTGAAAGTGTAGAGTGTGTTTAGGATGAATAAAGCAGCCGAAACAACCTTGACTTTCCTAGCCCCCCTCCCCCCGGGGCACAGCGGTATTTTTGTTTGTAATAAGCAGTTTTCTGATGGTAAGTGTATGTACATGTATATAGAAAATGTTAATACTAAGACATACTTAGGACTAATTATAGATGATGTTTCTAGGTGGTCTAAACATATAAATATAATTTGCTGCAGTAAATTAAGACCTATTACAACAATATTATGGATGATACAGAATATTTTACCAATTCATATAAAAATAATAATTTATGTATCTTTAACATAATATGTTATACGTTATGAATTGACAATATATGGTTCAACAAGTAACATTCACTTAACACAGCGCGGTATGTCTACGGACTTATACCTTTATAAACCGGGTTTCGATACCCGTAGTAGGCAGAGCACAGATTGCCCTTAGTATAGCTTTGTAATAATAATAAACATCACATTCCTTCCCTAAACTAGCGAATCACAAGGTCCATGGTTTCGCTTCCCATTGTCCTTTATAAGAGTCATTAGAGTAACCCAAGGGTAGTTAATGGGTGCTTTTCACTAGCTGTCTTCCCTCTAGTGTATTAGTTCAGTAATATGAATGTAATATGTGAGAAGCTTTGTGAGGATGTTCGAAACAAGCAAAATATCCTAAACTGTTGAAAATATCATTGACTTCGATATCGAATGAATGCTTTGTGTATTGGTTGATAGGCTGACCCGTCTGGAGAACGTTTTTGTTTTACAAATGCACATTTTGATCACCATAACTAAAAAATGTTTACTTTTTCAGCAGGGTTGATAATAATAATAATTTTGTACTTTCATTTAGGCGAGTGCAGACAGTTCAATTTTAAGAGTATAATTTTTATTTATATATATTGTATTCTTTCCCTCTTTCAAATTACCCAATTTTGCTTCGTATATTGTATAAGTCAGACTATCCTTTAATGTGGTTGCATAAAAGCCAATCTATATCCCTGTCTTCTCATTGGTCCATTGTGCATTAGTGACTAGCAAGTTGACTTTGTTGAATAGTTTGCATGATTCTGATTTGGGCGGCTAGAAGGTAGGATGTTGCAAGTCACTTAAAAAAAAGTAGCAGTTTAGGATCAGATAGCCAGTTTCATCAATCTATTTTTGGACGTTGAGCTCTGTTGTTAAGTCTAGGTCAAATTTTGAGAAGGTATAAGCCAACCTATAGTTCAAGTCAAGTTTGACGATGTGAAACAGTGACTGGTACCAGATTATCTGTTTGTATCTTCTAATCCAAAAGAGCGGCTGGTACCAGACTATCACAAAGGATTAATAGTGTTTTCAAATAAACGTTTTGTCATTGTGCAGTCTGGAGCTTAACCTCGTCTCTTTCTCTCTCTGACGCCACGGTCAATTCTTCCACTGAACAATCAACCCCCACCGTCAGTGGCTTAGAAGTAAGCTTGATGGATTGTAAAGCTAAATATTAGGATTCAATCCCTGCTGTGAGCACAGATTGGATGGAATTGAGAATCTTTTTGCGTTAACAGTCCCATCACTCTGATCTACGAATCTCTATTATTGTGGAAACCATGCTTCTTTAGGAGAACATAAAGGGAATTTGTTTAGTTTAAATTACTTGCGTTCGTAGTGTGAGAAGAAAGAAAATCTCATCATGATTTCATTAAGATTAACCCTGCAGGTTTCTTCATACTACAAGCATTTGATCGGTTCAAAGGACAATTTTTGTTCTTCATTATTAAAGATAAGTCTAAGATATTTGCTCTAAAATATTGTTGTATTTTTACAAATAAATATTTCATACTGGTTAAAATAATTATTTATTATAAATTTAACCGATAGCTATCAACGGTTAATGTGTTGTTTTTATTTCCTTATTGAATATCGCGCAAAGCTACTCGAGAGCTATCTGTGCTAGCTATCCCTAATTTTGAATCGATAGACTACAGAGAAGGCAACTAGTGAACATCACCCACCGTCAACTCTTGGGCTACTCGTTTCATTACAAATGAATATAGGGGTTGACCATCGCATTATAACGTCCCCAAGACTGAAAGGATAAGCATTTCTGGGACGAACTTCGATCACACGACCCACAGATTACGAGTTGAGCGCCCAAATCACCTGGTCATATCCCGACTAAACCTTTGTATGTTTGATGCTATAAGAGAGTTATTTCTCTTTTTTTGGTAATGGGACGACAACCGAAAAACCGGTACACGTTAAATTTGGTCCTGCTCGACCTGAATTGTGTAAGTAGCAGAATCGACATTATTTAGTATTTTCTACTGTGTTTAACCCGATAAGTATTCAACGAAAGTAATGAATTAATGAAATACTAATTATTAGTGAACGCTCTTGGAATGTTATTTCTGTTTATATTTAAGATTTAAGTCCCACAAAACCGATAAGCCAAAGTGACATTGAACTTAAGCCTAGTCGGAATCCTCATTAGTTTGAGATATATTATCTGTTCAAAACTCAAGAGGTGAAACTGCAATAAGTTATTTTGTTTAATTTTGCAGCTTATACTTTATGTTCTACAAATGGTTGAGCACGTTATATTAAATCGGTTTTGAATATTCAAATCAGCACGTTACGTATTAAACACAACCGATAGAAAGTGACGATGAAATGTATCAGAACTATACCGGTACTTAGGTAGTGTAATGCCATCAAAACTTTAAATAAGGGCATGTAATAGCCCTTTCCGGCGCAAAATATTTATACACTCAAACTATAAAGACGTTTTCTTATCGGGGATTTATAGTTTCAAAGACGGGGATATCCCTTGTACTAATGGCACTGGGATAGAGAAGAATATGGATCAACTTGGAGCACCAGAACCATCCAAAATGAGACTTCAACAGATTGTACCTCATCCCTGGTAAGCAAAGGTCATGGCAAAAGCCTTCCTCATGTTCCAGACAATAGTTTTCAAAACACAATAAGATGGATCTCCATCTGGAAAAGCGACACAAGCTACGGGTACACAAGATGCCTTCACGACATGTCAGTTCAAATGTCGCATACTTCAAGCAACTGGAGAATGAAACAGTTATTCCTACTATTCCATACAGAAACGTTCTGATCAAATTGCTCGCCATAGCACTTTTGCATTTCTATACAATCAGATTTTGAATTGGAAATTGGAACTTGGAAACTGCCCTCTTCATACACTAGAAGGAATATAGAAAGCTGCATGAAAAAGGGGAGCACGTTGAACATGAAATCCTTACAATAGAGCTTTTCACAGTGGAAACTACGAAACAGAGCTACTGGTAAAATGTTTGGTCATCAGATAGAGCATGACTGGACGTGCCACTATGGACAATAACAAAATAGGATGCTCCCAAGTTATTTCAATATAACGTACTCAGCCTCTGTATTTTGTTAGTGTGTCTGAGGTACAAGATTTGATTACATTCCATCATTTCAGATGTGAGAGCATTGTGAAAGTTACATTTGACTCCAGTTGGCTTAGAGGATAGCATGAATAGACTATGAATGTGAGATGTCATGGTTTATGTTCCGTTGCTGCACAACTACACTCCACACTATTAGAACATGGGTGCACGATAGCAGTGACGTTCAAATTTTTCTGTTTGGTCAAACAAGAGTTTTCAATTGAGTTGAGTATCAGAAGGCAATTCCATTGATTGCACCAACAGATTCTAACCTCTCATCTGGTGACTGGAAGTAGAAGAGTGGTCCTTTACTGATGTTACCAGTGGCCTTCTGGTTTTATACTGTTCTGCTGATTGTTTAACTCTTGCTTTTTCTATCTACACCATACAGTACTTTTGTTTTACAGCAGACCCATTCTCTCTAAATATCAATGAAGACCCTCCATGATTTCCGATTTTGCTTTACTATTGTAGAGGAAGTCGATATCCTGCTAATATAATCGTGCCAGATTATTTTAAATAAGAAAAAATTACAATTTTAACGGAAGTAAGGATCGTTGGTTATTCATAGAATTGCTATAAAAAGTATCCAAAATAAATAAATGCTGAAATAAAAAGTATACAAACAAGTAAAGTGATACTATTTTGATAGATTTTAAAACGATTTTCAATCCAGACTTTGGTTAGCAAATTTAGACTGCTGGTCACAGTGCCAACCAAAGTAGGGATTGAAAATCGTTTTAAAATCTATCCGCTTAGTATTTATTTTGCTTTGGATACTTCTTATAGCAATTCTACAAATAACCAATGATCTCTACTTCAATTAAAATTTTAATTTTTTTATTATTTACTTGTCCAGTTTTTATACATCCATGGAATAGACACAACATTTATAAACGTTCAGTATATCCATATCCCAGATAACTATAACTTTTCCAAGAATTAAAATCACAATCACCAATTTATAAAATGTAATCCTTACTATGGCCTACAGATAAAGCTGCCAAAGTATGGATTAAATTTTATAAGTTTGTGATTGTGGTTTTAATTATTGTTTCATTACTTTTTTAGCAGGATCCCTGCTTCATTTTAAAATTCAGAATTTCTAATCCTCTTGTTTATTTAGTTTTATGTTATACCTGTATAAAGTATATACTTTACCTTTAGAAACTGTCACGTGTCTATCAATTGATATGTAACGCCATCCATTGGATTGAATTCGGTTGAAAAGATATTTAAGTACGTTCATGATATGTTTACCATTTATATTATAACTGTATGCATATGTGTGGGTTTTTATCAGAACATCAAAAGTGGATACCCATAGACCAGTCAAGTAAGCTGGAGAAATCTTGTAACGATAGTTCTAGCCATCTAGGCGCTAGCTTTGCTGACGTGATCAGGTAGATAGGGAGTCGACGAAAAAGTTGCTGTTTTAGAAATTTTTGAATTATTATACCGGAAATGTTAGCGACCTTTTTTAGCGTATTATCATTAGTATATATATATGCGCATAATATATCGTAACCAATGCTTTGAAAGGTCTATTTTTCGCTTAGGAATTCAATAGGAATAGGAATTCAATTCGAAGCGTGAATTATTTGGAAACCTTGTCGACCCCTACTATTAAATACTACCGTGCTTAAAATAGTGATTTCCATCAAAAGATTGTCAGCTTCCTTATTTAACTTTAACCCCACATGGCCTGTTGTATAGATGCAGCTGATAATCTTACTATGAGGTTACTTTGTTTTCTAGAATGCATCTGGTGGCCAGTAACCCTGCATGTTACTCACTACTACCTGTAAGTCATTTACAAATATTATGTAGTTCATTCCCTTCAGCAATACAGAGAATAAATTACTTTTTTATGGCTTCTAACTCCATCCTTGTGCTGTTCGTGAGAAACGTGAATGTCTCTGTGAAACGATGAATGTCCAACCAATTCTCTTGTCTGTGGTGTAGGGACCATTCGTGGCTATGATGATGGGTGATTGCTAACCATGGTGTTTAGATAAATGCTGGCAGTTTCTTTTTCTGAGCCACTTTTTGGCTTAAACTCGTAACTATACAAATGTCAGTGGCACCAAATGTGTGGTAACCAATTATCTCGGTTGTGGGAGTATAGAATCAGTTCTACCAAAATGTGTGGTAACCAATTATCTCGGTTGTGGGAGTATAGAATCAGTTCTACCATAGCTTTATTCTGAGGCACCTCTTAGACAATCCTCTGCTTGGTTGGAATCTTTGTCTTTGGAGACACTGTGGAACTGGAATGGCCCAACTGAAAAAAGCAGTAACTTGATGATAGGATGTATAGTCTTTACACTGCAAGACCTTAGCGAAGAGTCTTTGCTTGTAAGCTCTTTTGGTGTTATATAATGCTGCTGAGGTTTGTGGAGTGTGAGAGGGCTTTAATGAAGCAAGTGTTTTGAAAGTTTTAATCAGTTGGACATAGATACTGCTGATTAATTCTTTCCACTAGAACAAAATTATTTAACAGAAAAATTCTAAGAACAAACTATACTTGAAATCTGAAAGGTATTTGAACTGACCGTTTAGCCCACATGAGCATAAGACATAATATTTTGCTAAACACTAAATATATATAATACTATATGTGTAAGCTATGCACCATTTAAACTTTATCTATAACTTAAACATGTTCTTCTAATGTCAACTTAGCAAGCAGAAATGTGAGAAAACTGTTAGCTTCAGAAACTTCGCTGGGAAATGATCATTTTCTGAACAGCCTTATTTCGTCAGAACAGGTATAAAGTATGTTGATATATGTATAGATTATATAACTATATTAAACTTTATGTTACTGCAGAGAAATGCTGGTTTTGTAAGATTATGCTCATCCATTTCTACAAATGCCATCCTATACTCTTTAGACTTATCAATAGCTATCAAAAAAAAAACGTCATTATGCAGTTTTTTAGGTGGGTTTTATTTGCACCTAGGAGTTTAATCTTATTAACCAAGGGTCTGTTATGTGTTAGGACTTTTGTTATTACGTGGTTGTAGCTGATCAATTTTCGTTCCGCACGTTTGTTTAGTTTCAGAATGGTGTTGGGTCGCTAATGATACTTCGTTCTACCTGGTTTGTTTAGTTTCAGAATGCTGTTGGGTCGCTAATGATACTTCGTTTTACCTGGTTTGTTTAGTTTCAGAATGCTGTTGGGTCGCTAATGATACTTCGTTCTACCTGGTTTATTTAGTTTCAGAATTCTGTTGGGTCACTGATAATACTTCGTTCTACCTGGTTTGTTTAGTTTCAGAATGCTGTTGGGTCGCTAATGATACTTCGTTCTACCTGGTTTGTTTAGTTTCAGAATGCAGTTGGGTCACTGATAATACTTCGTTCTATCTCGTTTGTTTAGTTTCAGAATGTTGTTTGGCCACTGGTAAAGATTCGTTCTACCTCGTTTGTTTAGTTTCAAAATGTTGTTGGGTCACTGATAAAGCTTAGTTCTATCTCGTTTGTTTAGTTTCAGAATGCTGTTGGGTAGCTGATAATACTTTGTTCTACCTGGTTTGTTTAGTTTCAGAATGCTGTTGGGTCGCTAATGATACTTCGTTCTACCTGGTTTGTTTAGTTTCAGAATGCTGTTGGGTCGCTAATGATACTTCGTTCTACCTGGTTTGTTTAGTTTCAAAATACTGTTAGGTCACTGGTAAAGATTCGGGAAAGAGTTCCATATGGCACCCCCATCTAAAAATTGTAGAATTGTCTGGATAAAAAATATTCTGAAAAGGGTTTATTTTAAGGGGCGTATTAAAAAATTGGGGCATGGCTTTGACAAGCATTTGTGTGAATACATGTGGAGAACATTATATTCTGATAAAAGTAGCCTTTTTA
>NW_013668576.1:82598-83686 GCF_000517525.1 Limulus polyphemus
GTAGCCTTTTTAATGCCTTTATACAAGACATTTGTAAAGTTTATCCCCAAGAAGATTGTACATCTAATTAATGAAGTAAGTGGTATAATAATGTATTAAAATTGTCAGATCATACTATTAATATGATTTATTAATACATAAATATTACTTTGATGAATTTTTTTTTAAATTGAGTGGGGGTGCCATATGGAACTCTTACCAAGATTCGTTCTACCTCGTTTGTTTAGTTTCAAAATGTTGTTGGGTCACTGATAAAGCTTCGTTCTATCTCGTTTGTTTAGTTTCAGAATGCTGTTGGGTCGCTGGTATAAGTTCGTTCTACCTCGTTTATTTAGTTTCAAAATGTTGTTGGGTCACTGATAAAGCTTCGTTCTATCTCGTTTGTTTAGTTTCAAAATGCTGTTTGGTCACTGGTATAACTTCGTTCTTCCTCGTTTGTTTAGTTTCAGAATGTTGTTAGGTCGCTGATAATACTTCGTTCTACCTAGTTTGTTTAGTTTCATAATGTTGTTGGATCGCTAGTAAAGCTTCGTTCTACCACGTTTGTTTAGTTTCATAATATTGTTTGGTTACTGATAAAGTTTCGTTTTACTACCTTCGTTTAGTTTTTATATTCAGTCCAATCTAAATATTAAATCTGACCAAGTGTTTTGGTTATAAATATTATCCTACTTTTTTGGTTATTAAAATAAAGGAAAGGTGAATTTATTATTGCTCATTTTTCGTGTTTTTTAATGGTTTCGATAATAATGTATATAAAATAAATTATATAGTTAAAAACCATTGTCAAGAAATACAAACTTTTTATCGCCCATAAAACATCAATAATTCATATTATTTTCAATATATTTTGCATATGTTATCTATACCTGAGATGATTCAATACACATTGGCCCGGCATGGCCAGGTGGTTAGGGCACTCGACTCGTAATCTGTGGGTCGCGGGTTCGAGTCCCCATCACACCAAACATGCTCGCCCTTTCAGCCGTGGGGGCGTTATAACGTGACAGTCAATCCCACTATTCATGGCTGGAGACGGCTTGAATGGGTAATGAAGAAAAACTTTAATATAAGTTTAACATAACAGC
>NW_013668576.1:84130-86612 GCF_000517525.1 Limulus polyphemus
TAACCCATTCAAGCCGTCTTCAGCCATTATTAGTCTCAAAGTGGGTTCCTCGTCATCGAATTTGAATCCCACTATTCGTTGGTAAAAGAGTAATCCAAGAGTTGACGGTGGGTGGTGATGACTAGCTGCCTTCCCTCTAGTCTTACACGGCTAAATTAGGGACGGCTAGCACAGATAGACCTCGTGTAGCTTTGCGCGAAATTAAAAAAAAACAAACAAAACAAAAACAAAGCACAGATAGACCTCGTGTAGCTTTGCGCGAAATCCATAACAAACAAACAAGCTACCTTCATTTAGTTTCATAATATTGTTGGGTCGCTAGTAAAGCTTCGTTCCACCACGTTTGTTTAGTTTCATGATATTGTTTGGTTACTGATAAAGCTTCCTTTTACTTAACTTAGTTTCATAATGCTAAGGTCACTGGTAAAGCTTTCTATCCCGTTTGTTTAGTTCGAGAATGTTGATGGATCGCTGGTAAAACGTTTTTCTGCCACCTATTAATAGTTTCATAACGTTGTAGTAACGTGAAAAGTCAGCTTCTACATGTAATGTGATTGTTCATGTTATACAGATGCTCATTCACTTAGTGATTGACAGTTTTCAAATAACGTTAATTATATGTATGTTTGTATATATATAAATTTGAATATGTGTAAGAGTGCAGTATTAGATAAATGAAATTTCCATAGAATATTTGAAAATGGAATCCAAACTAGATTTACTTGATATAAAGGATACCTACTCAAAGCTCCAATAACCAATAACGTATTACTATATTTATATATAGCGTAGGCAAATACGTAAAAGGAAGGAAACGAGGCCCAAAAAGAATGCTAAAGATATAGAGAAAATGTTCTTTACAAATTATCAATTCCTTATTTTCTTAGAAGTTGGGTCTAAGATTAGTCCCAAACTAAACTTTATTTTCCATCTTTCGTCCATCAGAAAGTTGGTTACGACGAATATCAACTGTAACTTCCACCTTAGATCTAAGCAATCACATTTTCAGTCTATAAACCTATCAGTCTGATTCCACTTTACTTAAATATGATGTGTGTACTGATTTCTGTACTTTCTTTCCCCCATAAACATGAGCGAATCCATCTCTCTTCTGATTCTGATTGGCATTATGTGCATGATTCAGAAGACAGAGCAGTTACAGAAATAACTACGAAGTGTGAAAGTTCATAGGCAGTACGAATCCCTTTGTATTCCCATTTCCTCGGAGTGCATATGTCCAGGAGATAGAGTTGTGATAGGAAAACTATAGTGTTTGAAATTTCTTATGCATATACAATGTTCTCTCTTCTCATTGCCACAGTGTGATTGGTTTAGGAGGTGGAGCTTCCATAAAATCAATCATTAGCTGACCTTTTCGGTAATAGTGTAAGTTGAGAGTTTCATGACTTCATTGTAACCTTTGTTCATTTTCCAGGTGACGTTTTTTAACATTTCTCGCCTTCCAAAAAAAATATATTCAATACTAGTCTGGATGCGTTACTTATGAATATTTGGAAGTTAATATTTCCAGTATTTATAACGTGGATGTCGTCACGATTTTCAAATCAGTAGCACTAATCAATATTTAATAAACCATTTAAAGGTGTCATCATTATTGCTGTCAACTGAATTTTTTTTTTTTTAGTTGACACGTCGCTTACGGTGATACTCGAGCAGTCGAGCGCCCTAACCATAAAGTTATGCCAAGGCCATTTAATTACGACAACATTAAAGTAAGGTGAACATAAAGAAAACATTTTTTGTCTTCATAAATGAAAGTTCAAGACAAACTACTATAAATAGCAACTTAAAAGTCAAAAGCAAGCGAATTACTCGGAAAACTGTAGGCCTAAAAGTCGTTATAATAATCAAGTTAATTGCAGATGTTGTTTCCCACGCTCTTCTTAATTTATCCATTAAGGCTCAACTGTGATTTTGGGTCACGATGAACAAATTAATAGACCATCAATTAAGATATATAATCCATATAAAAACGCCACATATATGGACAAATTAGTAGACCACCAATTAAGATATTTAATCCATATAAAAACGCCACATATATGGACAAATTAATAGACCACCAATTAAGATATTGAATCCATATAAAAACGCCACATATATGGACACATTAATATACCACTAATTAAGATATTTAATCCATTTAAAACGCCACATATATGGACAAAGTAATAGACCACCAATTAAGATATTTAATCCATATAAAAACGCCACATATATGGACAAATTAATAGACCACCAATTAAGATATTTAATCCATATAAAAACGCCACATATATGGACAAATTAATAGACCACCAATTAAGATATTTAATCCATATAAAAATGCCACATATATGGACATATTAATAGACCACTAATTAAGATATTTAATCCATTTAAAGCGCCATATATATGGACAAATTAATAGACCACCAATTAAGATATTTAATCCATATAAAAATGCCACATATATGGACAT